>NC_043010.1:40682146-40684646 GCF_006345805.1 Octopus sinensis
TTAGGCGAAAATGTTTTTAAAATGTGTGGTAATTTTTATAATCCGTTAGATTTCTAAAGTATTATTGTAATAACTAGTAATCTCCCTGTGTTCGTGTGGTTAAACTTTTTCCCCAGGGTTTTATTATGATAAAAAATTATCATTTGTTTTACTAGAGAATTATAATTATAACATTTATGAATAATGTGGATATATACATACACACGTAAAGTTTTTCAGGTGCATAGGTAGATAGATTAACAGTTTTGACAGTTTCTGATGCTGGTGTATAAGATTTTAGAAAATAAAAGATAAGTCCTAGTATTAGCATTTTCTAAAACAATAGGTGATATGTGGAAATAAATATAAATAGGGGTTTATTGAGTATATTACCGAAAAGAAAAGGGTAATTATAATGGTATTTAAAAGTGGAATTTGTGTATATTCCGTTTAACAATGAAATAAATATTATAGATTATTGTATAAAGTTGGGATAAGTTGGTGTCAGAGTTTTTGTATATTATAATTTAAAATTTGAGAGATATATGGAATAAATTTAAACTAATATTATGATATTAAGTATATCTTCTATGCCTGCTAATATCATGGGTTTAAAATGTGAGTAATATGAGTATCCTTAATATAGAAAAGTATAAGTGGTGGATTATTGATTATGCTGTGGAGAACTAATACATAATTTATAATATCAATGTTGGTATATATATTGATATGGAATAAATAAATACTGCAATTGACCAAAGAAAGTATATTATAGATTATTACATTGAGTTAAGAATAAATTGATAATAGAGTTTGGGATTAAGTCTTAGAGTTCAAATAAAAATTGAATATTAGTGAATTAAAATAATGGGAATAACAATAGGGGCTATGGTGTTATATATGGAGTATAGTGGGATTAGCAATGAAGGAGATGTTATATATTATTGTATTATGATTAGATAAGTATGGGATTAAATTTTAAGGTTCATAATAAAATTTAATATCAATGGGTAAATTAAGGGTTATGGGAATAAAAAATAAAAAATAATATGTGAATGTATGTATGAGTACACAATTGACTGAAACTATCGTACTTGATGAACTTATAAATCTTAACTTACTACAGATTTCTCCATGAGCAGAAGGAGAGAAAGAGAGAGAGAGAGAGAGAGAGAGAGAGAGAGAGGCGTATATGGTCTCTGAAGGTAGTTCTAAATAGAATAGAAACTTGCTTCCATTCGTCCACTCTTTTCCTGTTCGCTGAGAAATTCGTTACAAAAATGACAATAAGAGCTTTGTTTTTTTTTTAAATCTTGTACTGTTTCGGTAAAGGTGTACTCTGTGATATTATTAGTACAATATTAATGGTATAATCCTGAGTAAGAAATATACCATTAATAATGGCATAATTTGCTTTACCAAATTGCCAATATCTAATTTATAGGGATTTGGAACATTGATAGTTACAACTTAACGATTTAACATATAGTCAACTTACATCTACCATTGTAATGCCACCGTGTCACAGTTTAGGATGTGGACAGGGTGTCTATGTCTGCTCGCGATAACACAAGCATCCAAAGCAATTAACAAAAGCGTGATACATATTACCACCCCATAGTCGTTCGCGGATGACTGTTGGCTCTAAAATAACATCTACCCCTTTCCCTGATGATAATATACTTTCTTATTACTATGAAACTGACAAAAGCAATGCCCTTGTTTAATTTTGACGTTCATATAATTTATATATATTTCTTTTAAATGCCTATAAAACCTTTCCTCGCCGGTATGCTACATACACATATTTCATATTATAGAATATATCAATACGAATGGTAAGTAGCTAAAGTTTAAATTATAACCTGTAGTTACGATTGTATATAAAGTTATAGTGATATTTGAGAAAGATATGAATATTACGGCTGGTGAAACGTTCAACGATTCTATCTATCTTTAATCGATTTTTCTGTATGTGAAAACCATAACTTCTGTGTTAATTTCGTCGTAGCGATTTATATTAGTTTTCGTGTAATATCTTTACATAGACCTACAGTATGATTATCCTTGCAATTACGTTTTCATACAAATTGTTGTCTCCTTGGAGAACGTGTAAAATCTGTTATGTTTCGTAATAGATATATCTTATTTGAGTTATTATTATATATTTTAAAATCGTACTTAGCCCATTACACATACTCTGTTTCAAAATGCTGTAGGCCTTCAATCCGACTCAGTCATTTGCATGTTCTTATACTAAAGATGTTACTTGTCAAGATTCCGTTACATGTATTTTATAGATTATATTTCCCTCTGATTCGTTTAACAAAATCAAATTTAACACGATTTTTGTCCTTGGGTAGTAACTGTCATTTCCTAATTGCTTACCCATAGAAAGTATGAAAAATGGCTAAAATTTCCTTCAAACTTTGCCTTTATTACACTTATTCAAAGCTCAATGAATCCCTCTCAACGCATGGCTATGATTCTCCCCACTATTCCTACTCATGATCAGAGATGA
>NC_043010.1:40689646-40692146 GCF_006345805.1 Octopus sinensis
CATCATTATTACTATTATTATTATTATTATTATCATTATTAGTATTATTATTATCATTATTAGTATTATAGCTGTTGCTATTATTCATTGCGGCTGTTATTATTATTACTATTATCATTATTATTTTATCATTATTATTATTATTATTACTATTATTATTACTATTATTATTACTATTATTATTATTATTATTATTATTATTATTATTATTATTATTATTATTTCTAAGTATTATCATCATGATCAGCTTCATCATCATTATTATTATTACTATTATTATTTCTTTTAGGAAGTTTTGTTGGATGATTTTTTTTCCTTTTTACTGGATTATTGTGTCGCAATCAAACGACTTTTCGAACATTTATTCGTCAATTCCAAATATCTGGTCAGAAAAAAATTCTGTTTGTTAGCTAATATGGTATTTTTCTAAACAAGTTCGTTGCTGTTACATTCGATCCAATATGGCGAGTCCTATTGAAAGATTAGAAAACAGTTCTACGATTTTACGTCATAACTACGAAAACAATAAGGAAATAACTTTCAAGAGGCGAAAATAAATGTATTAGAAGATAAACAGAAAACATGGCAACGGAACAAACAGTTAAACTCACAAACACAGCAACAACTTCACATCCAAAACGTAAACTTGGAATATAAACAGAAATACTAGCGACAAAGTCAATGTAACCTTGAAAGACATTAAAGGAATTGCAACCAACTTCTATGTTAGTATGTTATACAAGTCTAGTTAAAGAAAGAAATGTCACATCTAGCTGAAGAAAAGTATGTAACAGTTTATGACATCAAAGAGAGTGTCTTTTCCGAAGGAGTTTATCCAAGAACAGGCAAGTCGAAAGGCAACATACTCATAGTTAGTAAAAACCAGATGGTGGTTTCTCTAATATTCCAAAAGAAACACCAGATGATTTGTGACACGATGTGTGGAATCTTTTCGGCATGACGTGTAATCTGTTGATACAGGATCATATATGGTATTTAATAATGATTTCAAATTTTGGCTCAAGGATTGAAATTTCGAGCAAGAAGGAATGTCGTTTACATCGACCCCAGTAATCGACTGGTAGCTATTTTATCGTCCCCGAAAACATGAAAGGCAAAGTCAGTCTCGGTGGAATTTGAACTCAGAACATAAAGACAGACGAAATGCCTCTAAACATTACATCTAATAATGAAACTCGGAATCAGGACGAATTCATATGTGCATATGTGCATATGTGCATCACAGCTGTCTTTATGCTACTGCTACAACACATGATCCGATAGTGTCACAATATATGATAACACGAGTTTCATAGGAAAAGATATTGACGGTGGTTTTCTCTCCAGTCACATAGCCCCCTTTGAAGAAGTATTTGGGTAGATGCTGGGAGCTTAAATTGCTAAAACAAAAGTCACGCACTTTATTACAGATTATACTGTCATGAAAATTTTTGTGAGCCCCGAAGACCAGAAGGAAAACAGGAAACTGCGCCATTGTAGGTTCAAAAACAGATGTGATAAAATTGGTGTCACATGGCTGAACATCCAGCTGAAATATGCATGGTAGTAAGAGTCAGCTGAGGAGCTTCCACTCGGTGGAATCAGAAGAGAGCGAGTGAGTAATAGAATCAGTAGATGAAGTATCGGATCTCAGAAACTTCACTTTCCAGAGAGACACTAGTGGTGAAAATGCCGAAAACTGCAAAAAGAAATAGGTTTGTCTTCTGTGCCAGGTGACGATACACAGCTTAACATAGATATACGTAATGAAGTAAACTTATATAACTATATCTTTATTATATTGATTTTCTTAGTCTTTAGAACATAAAAGGCTTTCATAATTTGTGATGTTTTCATCAAAGTAATGGCGATAAGTGAAACAGTATTACTACCCTATCATCTTACATAGACGGGGAGGTGATGAAGGATGGACGGAGGTAGAAAACTGCTGAGAACAGCAACACAAATAAAACAATAAAAGAAAACTACGCCAACAATTAAATGTGAACACAAGTATAAAAGCATATATAGCAAGCGGGAAGGAGCCAGTTTCTCGTTGGAAATATATGGAGTTGGCAATCTTTTGAGATTGCAAGGAGGACTAAATAATGATTGGGAAGAATTGCAAAGATGAGAAAGAAAGCATAATGCCTAGATTGAAGAGGACAAAACCTTCGACCTAAATGCTAATAAATCTGACTGATTTAGGCCGAATGCTAGTAATTTTGAGGGAAGGTTTAGTTGATGTTACCGTCATTCAGTACTTGATTGATATTTTATTCTATCGACTGTGCAAGGAAGAAGTAGAGTTGGCTTTTGTAGGATTTGAACTGAAAATGTAAAAAAGCGGGACATACACACAATGCAATTTCTCCGACGCTCTAACGATTTGCCGTCTCGCTTCCCTCCATGATTTGTAGTTTTGGCCAAAGATAAGCAATTTTGAAGCAGGGGATATTCGATTACATCGACCTTAGTACATGACTGGTAGCTTATTTTA
>NC_043010.1:40694646-40700271 GCF_006345805.1 Octopus sinensis
TATATATATATATATATATATTATATATATATATATATATATATATATATATATGTATGTATGTATGTATGTATGTATTATGTATTATGTATGTATGTACGTAACCATGTATGTATGTCTAGTGTCCATTTTATACATATACATATATGTATGGATAGATAGATTTATTCTAGTTTAATCTATCGTCTAATTTACAAACTATAAGCAAGTTTCTTTCATTGAAAGTTAGACAACTTCGTCGTTATCATCTGTAAATGTTTTATGTTTGACACGTCTTTAAGTTTTTCGCAGAATTCAGGTGACCTCTGAGAAAATGACAAAACTGTTTGTTTGAGGTAGGATATTTCCTATGCTTCCTGCATATGCCAGTGGATTGCTTTGCGCATATTTCTAGATGCATTTATAGACTCGCACACATGTTTTGTGTGTACATGTACGTACGTATTCAGGAACGTACGTATCCATGTACATATATATATATATATCTGTTATATGCACAAGATATGTGAGAGGATTACAGTGCGCATCTTTTCGACGTATTTGTAAACATATTTTCACACGTGTTTTGTATGCACAAGTCTTTTAGAATGAAGGTCTGTATGTACGTATTTATTCATGTATGTATTTTATATGGAAAATATACCGCCAACTATGCCCAAACGACCTAAACATTAGCTTCAAGGTTCATCCAAGACTTGGACCACGGGCTATACGTCCCCTGCCCAATTCAAGATCACAACATACATGTACACTGCAACATAATTTCTTTTCCTCAACAGGCCCTGCCCTATTTAACATTGTCCCGAGAGAGATCAAAGAGGAAAAGGATCCCATCAACTTTAAGCAGAGTCTGGATAGATTCCTTCAAAGAATACCAGATAAGCCACCCATAATTGGATACAACTCACCCAACAAGAACTCACTACTTGAACAAAACTTGACTTACACAAAACTTGACTTAAACAGGATTCGAATAATCCTATCAGGTGGTGCTATTAAGTTAGACATGGCCTGGACCAATCTTTGGTCGAAACATATCTAAGTTTATCTAAGTTTATATGCATATGCGATTGTTCGTATATATGTTCATTTCAGGAAAGTTCAACAGAAAATTTTTGTAATGATTTCAAATTTTTCACACTGCAACTTAATTAGAATTTGATGTTCCGAGTTAATTTTCTTTATTCTTTCTATGAGACAACCGCAGCATTTTCTGCAAATCTACTGTAATCAATTAAGCATAGGTATAATTTAACATAAGTGTCCTGGATGCACGATCTATCAGTTTCTCTTTAGTTAAATTAGCTGTTCTCTTCTTTCCCAGTTTTAGCCAAAACATTAAAATCTGTCGTCCTTTCAACTTATACAGCAACGCACGGTCATTATCGCCTGTCTTCTAGAAAACTTTTGTTCTTTTTATAGACAGTTTATGTGAACGTTCCACCAATATTTGGCGTGTAGTTTGTGCGGCCATTAGTACTGCGAATAGCACTGTAAATGGTTTTATCTACTATGTATGGCATCATATGCAATTATAAAAGAAATTACTATAGATCTGGAGCCAAAAGAAACAAAAGCAGATTGTCTCCTTATCACATCGATGACAATCGTTTTTTCTAGTAGATTGCCAATCAGGTCTTGTTACTCTTTTAGTGCTAGTAAACAGGGTATCGTATATTTGGCAAATGATTCCAGCAATAATCTGTGAGAAATAAAATGGAACGCTGTTCTACAATCAAATCGATTTTCACGATATTTATTTGTTTCCTATTTCATACAACACAGTTTTGGGTTATCAAACTTTCTTCAGCACATCTCTACACATTGTTCATTCCACTTCCATGTTCATTAGATCGTATATTGCCGGATTTGAAATAGACTTGGACCAATTTGTTAAGACAGGGTGCTTAATATTTATGCATAAGGCATATTGCCTATAGTTTCCTACCAGTTCAGGTGCCCATTCTCAGCTAAATAATTTATACCTTGTGATTCTCTCATTCCACTGTCTTTTAAATATTTGTATCAGACATTACACACACACACACACACACACACCACACACACATATATATATATATATATATATATATATATATATATGTATATATATATATATATGTATATATATATATATGTATATATATATATATATATATATTATATAGGCGCAGGATGGGTGTGTGGTAAGTAGCTTGCCCACTAATCACATGGCTCCGGGTTCAGTCCCACTGCTTGACACCTTAGGAAAGTGTCTTCTACTATAGCCTCGTGCCGACCAAAGCCTTGTGAGTCCGTCGTATATTATATATATATATATATATATATATATATATATATATATATATACATATATATATAAAATGTGTGTATATAATAGAAATCGATACAAATGCGACGCTATTGTAAAGCTTCACTGCGTATATACTAGCAAAGACGTATGTATGCAACACACATGAAAAATTTGTCTTCCTTCTAGGAAGAACATTCGATAAATGGACAACCCAGAAGCGGATAAGGCAGGACTGGTTTCTGACTCTTCAAATACGTTTAACAACTTAAATTTGATTAGACTTCATCAGCGGCATTTACCTAGCATTGATGTGGCAACATTTGAAATATTGTCAAGGTAGTATAATCACCGGACTTAATAAACAATAAGGAACTATTTGATAAGGAACAATGCTCTCGGATGGCTGCAGTCCAATGATTGAAAAGATCAAGCAAAGAAAAGGGAATAAATAGAAAATAAATATATGTGGAAGGAGCGTAGAGAAGTTGAACCAGTATCCAAGCATAAGCCCTTCCTGATACCTTCCCATTTTTGAGATTTTCATAGTCTCCTTATGACATCAACGCTGACGATATTCAGCTTCATAAATATTATTTGTACATAGTCATGATAAACTATAATTGAAATCCTATTTTTTTTATTCAGGTCTTACATCAAAAGGATTTAAGGTCTTTAGAAAATTGGGATCCTTCTCTTTATAATCCAGATCACCCGTTTATGGATTAAAAGCAAAACTATTTGAACATGTCACGTAGAAACAGGTTTCTTTTACTATAGCGAATATTTTAGATAGCATTTTGAGTTCACATTTCAAAATTATTTAACTTCCATTCAAGGGTTTGAATATATAAGCCACATTATATATATATATATATATAAGTCAATAATTATTTTTTATATAAAATATAGTTGGAGGCTGTAAACTCATTATTCCTGTATCTTGGTTTTTAATTTTCTGATCATTCAACGCAGGATTGCTAATGTTTGTATTTAGTTTCCTCATTCACCTGGATCTTTTGCATTTAGTAATATCATTCACAGAGTGCATTGGAGATACCTAGGTATTCTTTTAGAGTACTAGCAGCAGTATCAGACTAGTGCTGACAGTTCTATACGTGTTATCATCTCACCAACAATATCGTCGGTGACTTTTATCATGCTTTTGCTTTTTTTTCGTCAAAAATATTCTCTAGCTTCAAGAGAGCTTAGAGAAATCGACAAAAATTATCTACAAACTGTGGGTTTAATTCTTTCACGTTGCATATATACATTTGACACAATCTCTGTTGAATGACTTTCTTACGGAAATATTATAAGAGTTGAGTAGTGGTGATAATAATGGCGTTTTTGTCACCCTCTTTATGACTGCGTTTGGCCAATTCTGGAAATGTGCAGAAAATCGATTAGAGGTGTTAGGATAGCAATTGCTATATTTGACTGCCACTTTTCGTGTAATGGAAGTTGCTTGTTGTCGAGATTGCTTCACGGTTTAAGTTAGATTATGTTTCATCACAAAATACTTCACCCGCTTCATACGGCCGAGAAGAAGATTTTCACGTTTTATTTTTAAGAATATTATTGTAAGTAGGAATTCAAATCAAAATTCAAATTTATAATGAGAAGAATCTTTCAGCTATCGAAATAATTTTGCTTTCATTATCAGTGTTTTTGCTAAGACAGCGAACTGGTAAACTTCTTAGTGTATATGTGTCTGTATGTGTATTACTTTATATAAAGACATAGGGAAATAGATAGATAGATAGAAAGATAGATAGATAGGCAGATAGATTGATAGATAGATAGCTAGATAGACAGATAGATACATGGATACATAGATAGCTAGATAGATAGACAGATATATATATATATATATATATATATATATAGAGAGAGAGAGAGAGAGATTGATAGATAGATAGATAGATAGATAGATAGATAGATAGATAGATAGATAGATAGATAGATAGACAGACAGACAGACAGATTGATAGATAAATAGATAGAGAGAGAGAGAAAGAGAGATAGGAACACGCATACACACATAGATATAGACGTATTTTCATCTATTAATATATATATATATGTTAAGCCCGCCATTTACATGTATGCACACACCTGCACACTCACACACAAAGACACACACATACACGCATATAGACACATACATACGCACACAAACACACACAAACACACACAAACACACACATACACAAAAACAGACACACATACATATTATACATGCCTGTTAGCGTTTGCGCAGATATATATTAGTGCATGTGTATGCAAATGTGAACTTTTTATGTGTTTTTCCATATATATATGCATGTATGCGTATGTTACGCTTGGCTCTGATTATGCGTTTGCTTGTGAAAGTTTCTGTTTGTATGTTTAGTAGTTACCTTCATAAAGTGTTTTATGGCATGATGGTCATTATCAAATATTATTTGGGGAAAACGCTTTTAAATTTAGCAAGTTTTATGGACCATAGATTTTATGTGGTTCATTGTGCATTATTATATGAAAATATATGAGCTATGTGTATGTATGTAATATATATATATATAATATATATATATATATTATATATGCATGTACGTGTATATATACTCATATATTTATATATATATAATATATATAATATATATATATAACACACACATACTTCATAGACATTTCTATTGGCTTTTTGTCTACATATATGTGTACGTTTACGTATAATATATGATATATAGATTATAGATATAAATGTTTACATAAATATTTATACATACACACACATACAGAAATACACATGTATATTTACGCACACGCGTATATATACATGTACATGTATATATATATATATATATATATATATATTATATATATATATATATATACATATATGTAAATATGTATATATATGAATACTAGCAGTATCGCCCGGCGTTGCTCGGGTTTGTAAGGGAAATAACTAATAAGCATTTTTAGAGAGTTATAGCCAAAAAATAGCAAAAAATGCATTAAAAATGGAAATAATATGATGGTAAATTTTTTTTTAAATCGTTGACTCATCGTAGACATTTTTAGAGAGTTACTTCCCTTATATAATAGCGAAAAAATGCATTAAAATGAAAAAAAACGATGGTATTTTTTTTTAAATCGTAGACTCGTGTAGACGCTTTCTTAGCCATTCTGTTTTGTGTCTTCAAGCCATGAAGTCGTTGTTCTAAAAGAACGCTGGTCTCCTTGACACACGCATTACGACGTTGATTTCCTTACACTCCCTTCCCCACAGGTGCAGGTGTGAGCGTGGACGCCAACTCCGCCGCCATCGACACACGAAAAATTAT
>NC_043010.1:40705371-40712871 GCF_006345805.1 Octopus sinensis
AGACATACAGATAGGCAGACAGACAGAGTATGGTACAGATGTAGAAAAATAGAAAAACGCTGAGGAGATGATAGCCAATGAACTATAAATAATTAAGCAGAGTTTTACCAGAATATTTAAGAAAGGAAAGTATACAAAAGTACCCCAAAGTGCAGCTGAGGAAGATGATGCATATATGTATGCCTCTGTGTGTGTTTGTGTGTGTCTGTTGGGGTTCGAGCAAAATTTGACAGTTTTTGTTTACTTTTTTCAGGAAGCGTTTGATATATAGGTGAACAGTCAACGGCGTTGGAGAGCAATTACGGCTAAAGTTGTATTTGCTGATATGGAGAACTAGAGACCATCTGAATGTTCCAATCGATTTACTTGTATCATGATAATCTGAGCTGGGTATCAAAATCTTGTTATTATGAATTGCTGCTCAGTGCGCTATGAACACAGGTATAGACTGTAAAATATGACATGGACAGCTGCAACGGAGACTACGAAGCCCTGGCCAGCAAGATATGACACAGCAGACGTTACGACAGCAGGAGCTCATAACCACTTCTTTGATCACGGCCTTAGACACAGTGAAGCTACTGGAGACTGTGCTCAAATTCTGGCTGGGGAGAGTTGCTACTGGAAGGCCATATTGGTTGTCGCAAGATTTGGTTTCTACCTATACCTTCGGAAGGATTCAGATGTGGTTGTCAGAGAATTTTTACGACTTTACCAGCCCCAATTTCTGACCTGTTAATTATCTCGATTGTAATCCCATGGATTAACATGAGTGGGGTCCACTTAAGAAACACACCAACCGCTCAACCTGCACTATCAAGGC
The DNA here is from genome assembly GCF_006345805.1 of Octopus sinensis. Lineage (NCBI taxonomy): Eukaryota > Metazoa > Mollusca > Cephalopoda > Octopoda > Octopodidae > Octopus > Octopus sinensis. The sequence continues at coordinate 40,706,195 of NC_043010.1, forward strand.
CAAGGTGGAAGTTTCCAATATCGCTCTGGAGACACATTGAGTAACGCATGCCCTAAATTCTGGAGCCGTCCTGGGGTCGTGGTACAAGCTGTTGACACCTACTTTAAGTAAAATGTTATTTATCCAAACATAACCTAGAGTAAAATTTGATTTTTGCTTTTTAAAATACTTTCATTTTTGAATGGAGTTCAGAACATTTCGCCCGTCCTTACGTCCTGAGTTCAAATTCCAGCGAGGTCGATTTTTGCCTTCTATTCTTTCGGGGACGATGAAATAAGTACCAGTCATGTACTGGGTCGACGTTTACGCGTCTACATCTATGAACTTGAATATGTGTTGTGTATATGTGTGTATGTGTGCGTGTGTGTGAAGGCGTATGTGTCAAGTGTTAGAGCGTCAAGCTTACGATCATGAAGTTGCGAGTTCGAATCCCGGACCGGTCTGCGAGTTGTGTTCTTGAGCAAGACACTTCACTTCATGTTGCTCCAGTTCACTCATATGTAGAAATGAGTTGCGATGTCACAGGTGGCAAGCTGTATCGTCGGCCTTTACCTTTTCCTTGGATAACACTGGTGGCATGGAAAGGGGAGGCCGGTACACATGGGCGACTGCTGTTCTTCCATAAACAACTTTGCTCCAAATTGTGCCTGGGAGGGTAACTTTCTAGGTGCAATCTCTGGGTCAGTCATGACTGAAGGGTGTCTAAGCACATACACACACACACACACACACACACACACACACACACACACACACACACACATACATATATATATATAAAGGGGGTAAAGACCCCCTTCGGTCATGAATGACCATGGGATTGCACCTAGAAAGTTACCCTCCTAGACACAAGTCCGGGCAAGGTTGTTTATGGAAGGCTAGCAGTCGCCCATGCATACCAGCCTCCCCTCTCCATGCCACCAGTGTTATCCAAGGGAAAGACAAAGGTCGATACAGCTTGGCACCTGTGACGTCGCAACTCATTTCTACAGCTGAGTGAACTGGAGCAACGTGAAATAAAGTGCCTTGCTCGAGAACACAACACGCAGCCCGGTTCCGGGATTCGAGCTCACAACCTCACGATCGTAAGCTCGACGCTCTAACCACTGAGCCATGCGCCTTCACTCGAATCCCGGACCGGGCTGCGTGTTGTGTTCTCGAGCAAGGCACTTTATTTCACGTTGCTCCAGTTCACTCAGCTGTAGAAATGAGTTGCGACGTCACTGGTGCCAAGCTGTATCGACCTTTGTCTTTCCCTTGGATAACACTGGTGGCGTGGAGAGGGAGGGCTTGGTATGCATGGGCGACTGCTGGCCTTCCATAAAAACAACCTTGCCCAGACTTGTGCCTGGGAGGGTAACTTTCTAGGTGCAATCTCAGGGTCAGTCATGACTGAAGGGTGTCTAAGCACATAACACACACACACACACACACACACACACACACATATATATATAAAGGGGGTAAAGACCCCCTTCGGTCATGAATGACCATGGGATTGCACCTAGAAAGTTACCCTCCTAGACACAAGTCGGGCAAGTTTGTTTTGGAAGGCTAGCAGTCGCCCATGCATACCAGCCTCCCCTCTCCATGCCACCAGTGTTATCCAAGGGAAAGACAAAGGTCGATACAGCTTGGCACCTGTGACGTCGCAACTCATTTCTACAGCTGAGTGAACTGGAGCAACGTGAAATAAAGTGCCTTGCTCGAGAACACAACACGCAGCCCGGTCCGGGATTCGAGCTCATAACCTCACGATCGTAAGCTCGACGCTCTAACCACTGAGCCATGCGCCTTCACTCGAATCCCGGACCGGGCTGCGTGTTGTGTTCTCGAGCAAGGCACTTTATTTCACGTTGCTCCAGTTCACTCAGCTGTAGAAATGAGTTGCGACGTCACTGGTGCCAAGCTGTATCGACCTTTGTCTTTCCCTTGGATAACACTGGTGGCGTGGAGAGGGGAGGCTGGTATGCATGGGCGACTGCTGGCCTTCCATAAAAACAACCTTGCCCAGACTTGTGTCTAGGAGGGTAACTTTCTAGGTGCAATCCCATGGTCATTCATGACCGAAGGGGGTCTTTACACACATATATATATATATATATATATAATATATATATATATATATATATATATATTTATAAGCTAGCCTGCCAGCCTAATGGTTCCTGGTTCAGTCTGTTTTGCTGCTTGGTGCTTCGGGTAAGTGGCTTGTACTATAACTTCGGGACAACTGAAGCCTTGACGGAAACTGGAAGAAACTCGTCGTATGTTTGGGCGTGTGTGTGTGTTTGTGTGTGCCTTTCTGTGTGCCTGTGTCTGTGTCTGTGTCTTTGAGCGTGTATCTGTGCACCACCACCGCACGTCAAGCTGTGTTTGTGCTTGCGTCCCCATCACTAAGCCTTTCAACAAAAGGAACCGATAGTATAAGTACTAGAAATTAGATTTAAAAAAAGCCCTGTGGTCGATTTCTTCAACTAAGACCCTTCCAGGCGGTGCTACAGCATGGCTGCTGTCAAATAACAGTAACGAAAAGACATATATACTCGAGGTGCATTTTGGTGGTTTTGATATATTTTCCGAATTGATTACATCGACCCCAGTGCTCAACTAGTACTTGTTTTATCGACGCCGAAAGAAGGGAAGACAAAGAACGTAAAGACGGACGAAATGCAGCTAAGCATTTTGCCGGGCCTGTTAAGGAATCTACCAGCTCGCCACCTTAGTTAATTACTCCATATTTTCATTTATTTTATAATATCGGTTTTATATGTATGCACAAGGCCAGTACTTTCAAGTTATTTTCTCGACCCCTAAAGGATCAAAGGTACAGTCGAAATCAGCAGGATTTGAACACAGAGCATATACACGGACGAAATACCTCTCAGCATTTTGCCCGCCGTGCTAACAATTCTGCCAGCTTGCCGCCTTCATTTATTTTACAATCTTTTCTACTCTGGGCACTAGGACCGAAATTTGGTGGGAGGGGGCCAGTAGATTAGATCGACCCCAGTACGCAACTAGTACTTAATTTATCGACCCCTAACGGATGAAAGGCAAAGTCGACCTCGGCGGAATTTGAACTCAGAACGTAAAGACACACGAAATACCTATTTCTTTACTACCCACAAGGGGCTAAACACAGAGGAGACAAACAAGGACAGACAAGGAGATTAAGTCGATTACATCGAGACCAGTGCGTAACTAGTACTTAATTTATCGACCCCGAAGGAATGAAAGGCAAAGTCGGCCTCGGTGGAATTTGAACTCAGAACGCAACGGCAGACGAAATACCTATTTCTTTACTACCCACAAGGGGCTAAACATAGAGGGGACAAACAAGTACAGACAAACGGATTAAGTCGATTACATCGACCCCAGTGCGTAACTGGTACCTAATTTATCGACCCCGAAAGAATGAAAGGCAAAGTCGACCTCGGTGGAATTTGAACTCAGAACATAACGGCAGACGAAATACCGCTAAGCAATTCGCCTGGCGTGCTAACGATTCTGCCAGCTCACCGCCTTAAAAGGCAAAGTCGACCTCGGCGGAATTTGAACTCAGAACATAAAGACAGACGAAATACCGCTAAGCATGTCGCCCGAAGCGCTAACGTTTCTGCCAGCTCGCCGCCTTCATTTGTTTTATAATATGAGAATCGATAGACCACTAAAGAAAAAAAAATATTGCGTTGAATTAGTTATAAAATGGTTCTTCGTGTTTTCATTTCAAATCCAGCCGAATTAAGAATCACCTTGTATTCTTCTGGGGCTATAATAGAATGTTAGTAAGTTATTAAATCAAAATACCATCCTTTCAATATATTTAGCTCATAGAATATGCTATTTTTTTTCTTTTGCTTTTTTGTAATCACATTAATTAATGAAACTTAATGGATAAAAAATAACTCAGAATTCTCTTTAATTAAGAAGAAAAAAAATGTTTCCGATAAGGACAGAGGGGATTGTCAACAAAAACTAAGATATCAAATAGCAACATATGCGTCAGTTTGCTTTCTAATTCAGAACTGTAAAAGAAATATTTCAAATCGAAAAGAAACGAGGTAGAGTAAATGTGTGGATGCGCGTGCGTATGTGACGTCATGAGTATGTGTATGTGTGTGTATGCGTGCGCCTGCATGTGTGTATGTGAGTCACTGCGCTTTATATCATTCAAGATCTTAATTATATTTACCTGACAAAAGCCGATAAACACCTTCTGTTTATTAAGTTTCCTTTTTCTTCGCAAGAAAAGGGATGATGATGATAATAATAATAATAATAATAATAATGATAATGATAATGATAATAATAATAATAATAATAATGATAATGATAATAATAATAATAATATAATAATAATAATAATAATAATAATGATAATAATAATAATAATAATAATAATAATAATAATAATAATAATAATAATAATAATAATGAAAGAGTGAATGAGTGTTGTGTTGCTTAAAGGAAAACTGAAAAGAAAAGGAAAATAGCATCAGTGGGAGTGAAAATTGAAGACGAAACAATAAGTAAATAAAAAGGCGGTGGAGAGACTGGCCTAAAAGAATTTTGTGCTGTGGGTGCATCATTTTCTGATAACGACACAAATGAAAAAAAACCCAGAAAATACAAGAAAGATCAAAAAGAAAAATTGACACCAAATTAAGAAATTGATTTTATCTGTTCTTAAATGGATTTTGTTAATCTGTGTAATTGATGAATAATATACAAAATAATAATAATAATAATAATAATAACAACAACAACAACAACAACAACAACAAAATAACGATAATAATAACCCTTTCTATTACAGGCACGCGGCGTGAGATTTCAGGGAGTGATTCTAATTTTATCAACCCCGAGAAAATGAAAGGTATATGTTTATGTATATTTGTATGTATATATATATTATGCATTTATGTATGTATGTCTGTATCTATGCATGGAGCAAATGTCAGTTGGGTATGAAGTTGGGGGTATTTCCAGAGGAGTACTCAACCCAAATTGTGGGCCTTCAACACTGTCGGAATCCAAGCCAAAGCCAGGGTATTTCTGGTGTAGAAAATCAATGTTTCACAGCGATTATACCGTCATACGGGTTTAGCGAAGAGTAAATATTCCAATGAAAAGAAGGAGGCACAGTAAATTCTATAGCATATCTTTAATTGTAAGTGACACAAGTTTCTGAATCATCTCCATTTGCAGCACCAGTTCACGGGAAAATTCTAAATGAATTATTACGTAATTTTTCTTTCAGAATTTTCACGTAAACTGGTGTTGCAAATGGAGAAGGGACGGAATCATTTATCTTCTTTTCATTGTTATAAATATTATATATATATATATATATAATTATATATAATATATATATATATATATATTATATATATATATATATATATATATATATATACATATACATATATAATACATATATACGTATGTACCTACCTATCTATCTATCTATCTATATTTATATATATATACATATGTGTGTGTGTGTGTGTGTGAATTTACATAGATATATATGCATACATTTATATATCCTAATGTATGCTTATCTTTATGTCCGTATATGTATTTATATATATACACACATACACACATATATATTATATATTCACACGAAATGTCGCATTTTTAATTGTTATTTCAGCCATTTAAAAACTCAATTATGTATACCTTGCATTTAATCTTGACTCTTTTTCTTTCCCAACATTATTGTTATACAAAATTCGTACCCAAAGACCTATGAAAATGATAACAACCAAAATATGTTGAGTTATTTTCTCGTATGAATGCAAACTGGATCACTCTGCCGTAGGAGCTCAACGGAATATCAAGCGGGCCTTTGGTAATGGCTTTGCTGACATCAGAACTGTTCAGAGATGTTTCTAAAGCTGTCGTTCAAGGCATCATAACCTTGAAAATAAACCAAGGGATAGGCCAAAATCAGTTATTTGGCATGATGGATTAAATGCTTTGGTTGAACAAAATCAGAGAACAAATGTTCGAAAACTTTCATCAGAAATCCAAACATCTCGCACAACTGTTTTGAACACCTGTAAAAAATTGGAAAATCAAGTAAGCAGATAGGTTTGTTCCACGTCAACTGAATAAGATTTAAAAATACAGACGCCTGGAAGTTTTACTCATTCTTGCTTTCTCGACTGGAAAATACCATTTTTGCATCAAATTATTACTTTTGATGAGAAATGAATACTCTTTGACAACAGCAGGAGAACATGACAGTGATTAGATGCCGGAGAGTTGCCTAAACACTACCCAAATCCACCATTGCACCCTAACAAGTTAGTGGTCACTGTATGGAGGTTTGCAGTGGAAGTTATTCATTATTAACTTTTGCAACAAGGAAGAACGGTAATAGCCACATCGTATTGTCAGGAAATTGATTGTATGGATGAGAATTTGAAAAAGAAGCAACCCGGAACAGTCAATTGAGATGGCCCAATTTTGACCTCCTCAAGCTACGGTCCAAAATTTAAACAGCCTGAATTATGAAATTTTGCAACATAATCGATATCACCCCGATATCTATCCTACTGATCATTAGTTATTTAAGCGTTTTGAGCTTTTCATAGGCATATAAAACATTCTTAAAAGAGAAGTAGTTGAAGCATTCGGACAGTTTATCACAGCAAAAGATGAAT
>NC_043010.1:40720371-40770371 GCF_006345805.1 Octopus sinensis
TTTGTATTCAGTGTCAAAAATACTATTGATATATATATATACATGTGCGTGGGCATGTATGTATATATCGAGTAACTTTGTATTCAATGTTGAAATACGTACAAACAAACACAAACACATATCTATATATTTATTTAATTATTGATATGTATAGTATATATACATATTATTTATATGCTTGTGAATACATTACTCCCTCTCTCTCTCTCTCTCTCTCTCTCTCTATATATATATATATATATATATATATATATATATATATGCACATGTATATTTCAAAATATGTGTAACATATATATACATTACCTATACGTATATATACATGTATGTATATATATGTATGCATAATATATATGGATTCAAACATACATGCATTGATCATGAAAGAAGTTTATCATGGACCACTCGCCGGATTAATACCTGTAAATTTGAAGGGTATGTGTTTGCAATCGAGGAACTGGAAATGTCAACCAAGTATCTGATGCACAAAAGGCATAGAGATGCAGGAAAAAGAGTAAAATGTGTCAACTGATGCAGACTTTGTGGAGTTCACACTGAAGATATCACCCACATCGTAAGCAGTTTTCCAGTATGAGACATGATGTTGTAACTAGGAAACTCTATAATGAAATCCGACGGAAGGATAATCCAGAAGACAAAGAAATAAGAACCCACAATATGGTAGTGGCCATAGCCACTGATAATAAGGAATGCTGGTGATATGTCCCAGTGAAGACCTCAATAAAATGTAAGCACAACAGACCTGATATAATGATTTGGAACAGAGAAGAGAAACTGTGCACAGTTATGGAAATTAGCTGCCCAGCAGATGTTAACGTAAAGCTGAAGATCAGTGAAAAAGACAACGCCTACGCTGAACTATTGAGAAATTTGCAGTTACACTATCCAGGTTACAAGTTCAAGTCTATACCTGTATTTATTGGCGCTCTGGGATATATAACAGACTGCCTAAATATCAATCTTGAGAAATAAGGCTTCTCAAAACCAGAAAGGAAAAAGCTAATTCAAAAATTACACATCTGATCCATCACTGGAGCTATAAAAATCTAGAAAACTTTCCAGAAGTTTTTCATTTAATATATATGAGCATGTCTACATATGCAACTACATGCATGAGAATACATACATAAAACATACAAATCTGCACATACATGCATACTCACACATACATGCAACCATACATGCATACATACATACATACATACATACATACATACATACATACATACATGGCACGGTATCAATGCCGGACGCGGAGACAAAGATTCTGTATCTCTGAAACAAGTATATATATATATATATATATATAGTTGAAATTTACAGAAAAACAATAAACGAAGAATAAAAAGCAGGTGTATTAGTTTGACGCTCGGGAAAGTGAGAAAATATGTTACGTTTCGAGCCTTCACTCTTCAAGAGAAAGGAATTGGAGAAAGTATTGAGAATATATAAATATATATAGAATTCATAAGTAAGAATGTTTATATTCTTACTTATGAATATTCCAGGATATAAAGATTTCGCTTTTTGTATGTAAAACATGCTTGAGCTCGTCAGCTAGACCTAACACATAATCAGCTATTTCTGAGATATTCACCATATTACACCGTATGCCTTCTTGCATTTGAATGCCCTGCGTCATTTAAAAAAACGAACATAACTTGAGTTATTTATGAATTTAAATTTAAATAAGTATCACTAATTTTAATAATAGAGAGGCCAGCAAGATTAGACATTTATAACATAGAAAAAAATATATGAGTACGTAGGAGCGCTCCGTCGGTTACGATGACGAGGGTCCCAGCTGATACGATTAACGGAACAGCTTGCTCGTGAAATGAGATGTGCAAGTGTCTGAGCACTCCACAAACACGTGTACACTCAACGTAGCTCCATAGAGATTCAGCGTGACACAGAGTGTAACAAGGCTAGCCCTTTGAAATACAGGTACTACCCATTTTTGCTGAGTGGACTAGAGCAACGTGAAATAAAGTGTCTTGCTCAATGATACAACGCGTCACCAGGTATTGAACTCACAACCTTATGATCGCGAGTGGAATGCCCTAACCACTAAGCCACGCGCCTTCATCATGCGTATATTCAAGATTATGTATGCACTGACATATACATATGTAGGAAATTCTGTCTGTGGGTGTGTCTGTGGAGTTTTAGCTAACTCCTCTGACATCGTTTTATCGATTTTGATGAAAATTAACACGTGAGTAGAACTCATGTCTGAAAACCACATGGCATACTCAAGTTGTTGAAAAAATCGATAGTAGGGACCCTGGATATGTATAGAGATCCTTATATATATATGTGTGTAATATATTTTATTTTTAAGACAAAGGGAAATGACCTTATGACAAAGGCAAGGAATTCTGTCTTCTCTGTAATTCTGAACTATTTTTCATTATTTTTTCTAAAAATCCCCTAGTAAACACGGTTATAGAGCATGCAACCCGATGTAAACATTGGCAAGAACACACCTTTAGTTCATATAAGTAATCTCTATCATTATATATAATTTAACATAAATTTTCTTTTTATATTTAACATTCACTATAAAAATATCCCTGAAACAATATTAATAGCGTTCAGTAAATCACTATACATATCCATCATTTTCTGTTAAAATGTCTTATTGACGAGTTTCATTTCTTCACTTCCCTAAAGAGAAGATTACCTTGTTTTACACCAATTTATTCCTTTGGAATAATATCAGTGATATCTTCGAAACATGTGTCGGAAGTAAAAATATTTAAATTATACCTGCGTTAAACTCCAATTATTTATATACATATATATATATATATATAATATATATATATATATATATATATATATATATATATATATATATATATATATTATTATTATTATTATTAGTAGTAGTAGTAGTAGTAGTAGTAGTAGTAGTAGTAGTAGTAGTATTTCTAAATCTCTCAAAGAGAGATATACAGTGACAGCACCATAAAGTAATTACTTTTGCCAACATAATGTGGCAGTCCCAGGATGAGACGAATGTTACTGTTATTTAGCCCCAGGAAACATCGTTTCCAACTGGCTGTGCTGGGTGGAGGTGCTAATCTCCTCTGTTCGAAAATATAAGGACACAGTATTTGTTTGTGTTGTATAGCCAGGCATACATACATATGTATGTAATACATATATATGTGTGTGTGTCTATGTATACATATATATATATATGTATGTATGTTGGCCTGCTCGCTTAGCCAGCGGGGTGGCGTCATCTGAAGGCTAAAACAATGCGAAGCGCATTGTGATCAGCGATGTGTAGCAACATCTAATATCCTGGTTGGTCACGGTGACGGTGATTTATGTATGTATGTATGTATGTATGATTATATGGTTATATTTCGCTTACACACCATTTATATATATAATATATATATATACATATATATGTATGATTTGATCCAGGTATAAAGTTATATATCTCTTTCTGTCTTTGTATGGTGTGTGTGTGTGTGTGTGCGTGCGTGCGCGTGTGCGTGTATGTGTGTTTGTATGTGTGTTTGTGTTTTCTGTTCTTTATAACACTTACAGATTTCCTTTGTTAATAGTGCAATATTGCTAAGTGCATATTCACACGTGCAAAATTACGCGCACACACATATAAAACTTACACACACACACACACACACGGAATACTAGTATGTGTAATATCAAATATATCGTAAGAACTGCAGATGGTAAGTAGAATGTATTCGTACATATTTAGTTATCAATAAATGTACGGATGAGTAACTACATACATTAATTTATATCCCCGGTTTTGATTTCATGACTTACAGATTTTATTCATTTATTTTAAATGTCCTTAAAATCCGTTTCTCTCGAGAGTACGGTTGACTGGGTTCGATCTGATCGCACTAAGCAAATAACTTGTTGATTTAGTTGCTTCATAAATCTGGATAATGGGTTTGTTTGTAGATATGACCTTTATGCACAAGTCAAACGCACAAATATACGAGGGGCGTTCAATAAGTAATGCCCCTGACCCACTTCCCATAGAAGTAGAGCAACGAAACTTGGCACAGTTATTAGTCTTTCTCTACATAGGAACCACCCAGAGTTACGCATTTCTCCCATTGTTTGATGCAGCTCTGGAGACCGTTTTTGTAGAAGACCCCAGCTTGGCCCTCCAACCTGAACGTGAGTTCAGAAATCACGGCTGCATCATCTGGGAAACGCTTTCCTTTCAAAAACAACTTCATGACTGGGAAGAGGTGAAAATCAGAGGGTGCAAGGTCAGGAAAGTAGGGGGATGGGGGAGGAGTTCATAGCCATACGCCTGTGCTTCTGATCTGGCGACACGCGAGTTGTGGACCGGAGCGTTGTCCTGCAGGAGGAGGATGCCTTTGCTGATCTTGCCCCGCCTCTTGATTTTGATAACTTCTCTTAATTTCCTCAAAAGTGAAGCATAATAGACTCCTGCAATTGTGGTACCCTTTGCCAAGAAATCTGTCATCACTACTCCGTCCTGGTCCCAGAAGACTGAGCATGACCTTGCCAGCGGAGGGCTGCACCCTTGCCTTCTTTGGAGGGGGTGAGTCATGGTGCTTCCACTGCATTGACTGGGCTTTGGTCTCTGGATCATCGTGATGGACCCAGGTTTCATCCTGTGTAATCAGTCTTTTGAAAAATTTTGACTCATATTCTTGGCACATCTCCAAATTCACCCTCGAGCACTCGACACGTTCTTGCTTCTGGAAAGGCGGGAGCAACATGGGAATCCTTCTGGCAGACACCTTTTGCATATGCAAATGGTCATGAATGATAGTTTCCACAGGCCCGGTACTAATCTTGACCTCATGGGCTATTTGGCGAATAATTATGCGTCGATCTTCCAAAATGGCAGCCTCAACTTGACGGACAGATGCCTCATCAATGGCAGAAGGGGCAACCAGATCTGGGAGCTGTTTCCACAGAGTTCCGACCATGTTTGAATTCACGATGCCAGCGTTTTACAAGGTCATATGATGGGGCATCATCACCATAAGTTACTTTCATTTCATCAAAAGTCTCCCGTGGTGTGCGTCCTTTCAAATACAAAAACCGGATCACTGCTCGACACTCAACAGGCTCCATTTCACACTTGACTCGGTTCAAACACCTGTAAATCAGAAACCACAATTAATTCAGAGCTGTAATTTGCCACTTACTCTATAGAGATATAAATTTCAGCTAGATCAAACAACTGCAAGTGGGTCAGAGGCATTACTTATTGAACGTCCCTCGTACATCTGTTCTGAATATTAGTGACTGTTTTAGCGATAGCGGTACTTTATTGGTCTTACTTCCTGAAACTTTGACAAATTAAAAGCAAAATGTATCTTTGTTATTCGAAATCGGAACAGGAACGTCGCAGTTAAATACAAAAAGTATCTATCTGATGTTCTGCTGGCGCAGTCCAATCATGGTTTCCCTTTCCACATAGATATCAATAAAAACATCGTTAAGCATTCTAAAGACAGGTGTACATCAATAAGCATTTTGCTCACGAATGGATGCATTCAATTGTCGTTGCAAATATTAGGCCCAATGACGATTAGCCTGTGTGGGTACAAATAAAGATACATGTCAGACAGAAGGAAATGGACTATGAGTCTCTAACAGACTTGTCCACGACAGATGAGGAACTGGAAAGGCAATTGCAATGAAGCTGATGGAAGAAAAGCCTGGAGTTTTCGAGTCTTTATCAGACTTGTCTACGTCTGAGAAGGAGCTAGAAATGGCAGCAAGGAAATTGGAAGAGAAGCTGAGTTATACCTATGCCGGTGTAACCAAGAAGGCGAAGAGAAAGGGGTCGACTTGGCCAAGTGCCAGTTACCAGAAATACAAAAAAATGAAAATGGAAAGCGGTGAGGTGGAACTGGCACCGACACCCAGGAGAAAGGAATGGTATGATAAGAGGACCATTATTTACAGGGTTTTCGCAAACGAAAGGAAGAGGGTAGAAGTTGTAACCATGGAATGGATAGAGGAAGCCCTGCGAAGAACTGAGGAGGAAATAAATTTCTGACTCGAGGATCCAAGTACGGAACCGTAGTGGTACATTTTAAAAGTGAATCTGCAGCGAGGAGATGGCGGCGAAGGCGGTGAAGTCAGAAAAGGTAACACTGTTTACCTACGTATTTAACAGAAGGATTACACGAATAAGGGTGGAGGGAGTGCCCCCAAACGTGGAGGCAGAATGGATTGTGGCGGCTGTGATCAGCGCCACGAGGACGAAGTAGATATTCTCCATGCCTCGGTAAGTCCGAGGGCTGGAGAGGCGTAACAGTGGAGCTGAACGTACAGGCAGAGACCGAGGTACTGGTGGACCTGACGGAAAGCATCAAATTGGGAGACGTGATCATGAGAGTGTGGGTGGAGGGCAGGGCTCCACGTTGTTACAAGTGTGGCCTGAGGGGTCACATAAGAGCCTTCTGCCCTCCCCCAGGGAAAGAAAGTGATTCCGAACCACAGAGAGAGAAGCAGAAACCAGAGGAGAAGGAAACAGAGGAGAGAATACACAGAAATGAAGGAAGCTGGAAGTAAGAGGAAGAGAAGAATACGTGGAAAGAAAATAATATGGAACTCCAATCCACCCCAAAACCACCCACGCCCTCTGAGTCCCACCCTATCCATGCAGACATTGAACCACCCGCTCCCCCCCAACAAGAAAACAAAAGAAAAAAAAGAATACACACACACAAAGATTGAAATCGATATCAGGCCGTACATTTGTACTATGACTGAACAGAAAGAAGTAAAAGTCTAATGGAAGAGTATAAATGGTATGATGTTGGTGAGACTAGGTATGCTGTGATTGAAAGAAGAACTTTGATGAGTTTATGGTGAGGTGTGTGAAAGGGAGAATTGGAGTGAAAGATATAAGAATGAGCGATGAATTCGTGGAAAATATGGATGAGTATTTCGGAGTAAGAATGGATATGGAATTTATTCGTATTGGCAAGAACATTCATGACTATGAAAAACAAAGGACAGGTAAGTGATGCTGACGGACGGGGCCGTTGGTATCGCTTTCATTTAATCATTTTTTCGTTTAACAATTCATTTTCATAAATTTTAATTATAATGTTCTATGTCCCCATGTCTCTTGGTGTCCCATTCTGTGTCGCCCCTAGTGGGTAATAAAGAATCACCAAACGTGGAGGCAGAGTGGATTGTGGCGGCTGTGATCAGCGGCCACGAGGAGGAAGTAGATATTCTCCATGCCTCGGTTAAGTCCGAGGGCTGGAGAGGCGTAACAGTGGAGCTGAACGTACAGGCAGAGACCGAGGTACTGGTGGACCTGACGGAAAGCATCAGATTGGGAGACGTGATCATGAGAGTGTGGGTGGAGGGCAGGGCTCCACGTTGTTACAAGTGTGGCCTGAGGGGTCACATAAGAGCCTTTTGCCCTCCCCCAGGGAAAGAAATGGATTTCGAACAGCAGAGAGAGAAGCAGAAACCAGAGGAGAAGGAGACAGTAGAAGAGGAAGAGAATACACAGAAATGGAAGGAAGCTGGAAATAAGAGGAAGAGAAGAATACGTGGAAAAGAAAATAATATGGAACTCCAATCCACCCCAAAACCACCCACGCCCTCTGAGTCCCACCCTATCCATGCAGACATTGAACCCACCCGCTCCCCCCCAACAAGAAAACAAAAGAAAAGAAAGAATACACACACACAGAGATTGAAATCGATATCAGGCCGTACATTTGTACTATGACTGAACAGAAAGAAGTTAAAAGTCTAATGGAAGAGTATAAATGGTATGAAGTTGGTGAGACTAGGTATGCTGTGATTGAAAAGAAGAACTTTGATGAGTTTATGGTGAGGTGTGAAAGGGAGAATGGGAGGTGAAAGATATAAGAATGAGCGATGAATTCGTGGAAAATATGGATGAGTATTTCGGAGTAAGAATGGATATGGAATTTATTCGTATTGGCAAAGAACATTCAAGTGACTATGAAAAACAAAGGACAGGTAAGTGATGCTGACGGACGGGGCCGTTGGTATCGCTTTCATTTTATCATTTTTTGTTTAACAATTCATTTTCATAAATTTTAATTATAATGTTCTATGTCCCCATGTCTCTTGGTGTCCCCCTCTGTGTCGCCCCTAGTGGGTAATAAAGAATCAACAAATAAAGATACATGTGTGCCTGTTAGCATTTGTGTGTATGTGTATGTACACACACACACACACTTCAACTCATCCGCAAATTCTTTTTTCGTTTTTCCTCCTGAAATTTACATATTTATGTACCCTGTTAACTTTCTTGGCTTACTTCCTAATACGAAAATATCCATACCGTCCTAATCTAAATACGATTAGAACCCTGGTTCAATAATAAGTAAATAAATATGTACCTTTTGGTCACGTTTGAGTTTATTGGGGTGAGAGAGAAGTAGGAACGGTGTAATGTTCGAGCGAGGAGTTTAATATTATATCTGTTTCTTTATTACCCACAAGGGGCTAAACATAGAGGGGACAAACAAGGACAGACAAATGAATTAAGTCGATTACATCGATCCCAGTGCGTAACTGGTACTTAATTTACCGACCCCGAAATGATGACAGCCGGATTTGAACTCAGAACGTAACGGCAGACGAAATACGCATTTCTTTACTACACACAAGGGGCTAAACACAGAGAGGGCAAACAAGGACAGACAAACGGATAAAGTCGATTATATCGATCCTCGGCAGAATTTGAATTCAGAACGTAGCGGCAATCAAAATACGGCTACGCATTTCGCCCGGCGTGCTAACAGTCTTGCCGGCTTGCCGCCTTCATTTAATATTATATCTAGCTAAACATTATTCATTGAAGCAATAAATTTCATTGGTTGTTTGGATCTGTAATTGGGGAAGGAGTTATTTACCTCATCTTCGAAGAGACTTCTATAAAAATAACAATAGCTTCCCTTCAAACATTTTCTGTACCTTTAAAAATGTTTCTTTACTTATCAGGAAATATTTATCCACAGCAGAATTTGAAACTGCTAAAAGTCGCCGCTAATGGTTCATTATTTTCACTTTGCAAAAGGTTAATATGCTACATATAATATTTCTGATTTTCTTTGTTTTTTATGAATTTCGAATTCGACTTCAATTATAAATTTTAGCTTCAAAAAGACTTTACCTATTTCAAATTTTTAATAAATAGTTTGTTTACGTTTAGTTTTAATTTTACAATATTGCGGTACGAGAAAGGCGTCTTCAGATTGTTTCTTTTAGGTATGTTATAAATATCATATACAAATTTTTATCTTCTTATAAATTCTTAATTTCTTGGTATATGTTGTGAAAAGAATATTTAGTTAAAGCAATGTTTTTTTAAAGATAATATTTTGTGAAAAACATGTTTTAAAATGTAAATTCGAAAACATTTGCCAATCTCTTTTTTTGAGAAGCTATAAATTGGTGCTACTTTGTATAGGATTTATAATAATGAGCTTATTATTTAGGAAGCACTCCGTCGGTTACGACGACGAGGGTTCCGGTTGATCCGATCAACGGAACAGCCTGCTCGTGAAATTAACGTGTAAGTGGCTGAGCACTCCACAGACACGTGTACCCTTAACGTAGTTCTCGGGGATATTCAGCGTGACACAGAGAGTGACAAGGCCGGCCCTTTGAAATACAGGTACAACAGAAACAGGAAGTAAGAGTGAGAGAAGGTTGTGGTGAAAGAATACAGCAGGGATCACCACCATCCCTGCCGGAGCCTCGTGGAGCTTTAGGTGTTTTCGCTCAATAAACAATCACAACGCCCGGTCTGGGAATCGAAACCGCGATCCTACGACCGCGAGTCCGCTGCCCTAACCACTGGGCCATTGCGCCTCCACGCTTATTATTTAGTGATCTGGTGTACCACAAGTCGTTTGAAAGATTTGCCTGAGAGCAAACGTACAAGTCAATTAAAGAAAGACAGCAAAGAAAGATTTGTTTTCTTCCACCCACTTGAATATGTTTCATTTCACAAAGGATTGCTTTAAACGTTTCCTCACAGATGTAGTTTTGCATGTTGATGACGAATATCGCATTCGTTTGGTTTGAAAACTGAATAACAAACAAGATAGAAGCATTGAAAATAGTATATATATTTTGCTAATGAAATGAATCTAGTGTCTTCACAAGCGGAAGTCGAAACTGCCTCTATGGCAACAGTTTCGTTGAGAATTGACACAAGAAGGGAACTGTGGAAATTGAATAGATGCTCTTAAAAAAGAATTTAATGAAAGCAAACAATGATGGTGTTTTTTTTTTAACATCTTTTTTTTTCCTTCCAGTGACCTGAAGATATATTTATATACATTTAGAATATCAATTATCTTCTCTACTAAAAGTAAACGTTCTGAAATTTTGGGGGAGGGGATAAGTAGGTTATCTCGCCTTCAGTGCGTAACTGGTACTAATTTTATCGACCCCGTAAAGATAAAAGACAAAGTCGACCTCGGCGGGATTTGAACTCAGAACATGTAATTAGAATTTAAATTATATTATTCTCACAGTCACGGGTTTTAAGTTCGAACCTCAGCTAGAAATAATAGCCTAACTGAAACGAAAACACATGGGATGTCAATAAAAGAAAATTGATTAAATAAAACAATATAGCGGATATACAAGTCCACAGTAGAACGGTGTCACAACACCGTTTATTCCCTCGCTTAAGACAAACCCAAGTCCTTTCTACATGTTGTATATGGGTCCCGTCTTGCGAGTTTATAAACTCAACGTTCTGTAGCGAAATTGGTACCCTGGTATCTCAGTAATATGTAAGTATGCACGCCACAAGTCGCTTTAAATAGCTCATCCTGACAATTGAATGTTGAATGGAATCTTAGCGGGTGTTTTACGATCTCAGGAATTTACGGCGGAAACAAAAACTTCTCGAGTTTTGCGACGTACACTGCCAAAAACTCTGTTCGGGTAGCAGTTTTTGACCCCGGTTGTACTTTCTTCTCAAACAGACTGTTTCGTCTATTTCAGCAATTCCACTAGAACCACCAGTCTTCATTGGACTGCGGAGCACATCATCTGCGTAGGCCTTCCGTAAATATTTTTATAATCTACTGCCGCAGTTACACCAGTCCCTAGTTCATATCCTCACAAAACCTAGTTGTTGTTAACTCTGAGCCAGCAGTAGATAAACAAAATAATACTTCTGAACGGGATGATTCACCCTTCTAGTCATGTGCCTCTTCTAATAGACACAGTCTCTCAACATCCTTTTAAAATGATTAATGAAACGAAGTTGCTATGACAACAAAGAGTTTCTACATCCAGTGTAAGGTAAGCGGTTTAAAATCTATTGGCTACAAATGCCTAACTTTAAATGCGTCTAACTTTATTAAAATTTATCCAAAATAATGAACGCGATATTTGTCACCAGCACGCAAAATCATATCAAAAGTACATTATTTGAAATTTTTCAGATTAAAATTTGTCATTAAATGAAAATGATCCGAGAAAGCTAGGGTTAGAAACGTAGTACACAGACTAACAAACAAGAATAGAGAACAGTGTGTACAAGCAAGCCAGAGGTAGTATTGGCGAATGCTTCTATAGCCATATATATATTGATTTACAGTTGTTCGTTGTTATCTAGACACGTACGTTAGTTCGTATGAATACTTTATATTTTTGTGTATCAAAACATAAGTATTTGAAGGTTTACAGATATAAATCATTTAATCATACAAAATCTCAAACTTCTAGATATCATCCATACACACGTCAGCAGAATTCGAATTCCGTTCAAGAAAATATTAAGAGCAAATTCATGTTAGTCTTTAGTCTTTGTGGGAGCCGTAAATAATGGCTTGTATCAATGCAGCTATAAATATTTAATTTCCCATTTATTCATTGTCTGAGATTTGTGTATATGTGTATACTCAATGATTTACATGAATTTTTTTACTTCGTTCCTTTTATCTTCCGAAACTTCAGAATTCTTCAGGATTTGTGCAAACATACCACATATTAGCAACAACAAAAAATGCAGAAGAGAGTGAATATTCGATATCTACTATGATTGCAATGGATTTTGCACGATATACCTTATTCAGTTCAATCATTCAGCTGGTAGACAGTCTAAATATTATGGTGTTGTTGCTCAAATAAGTTCCAGTGATGACCTATGCGTCTCTCTGTCTCTCAAACTCTGTGTAGGCGCAGGCGTGGTTATATGGAAAAAAGCTTGCTTCCCAACGACATGGTTCCGGGTTCAGTCTTACTGCGTGACACCTTGGGCAAGTGTCTTCTACTACACCCTCTGGCCGACCGAAGCTTTGTGAAAGGATTTGATAGATGGAAACTGAAAGAGGCCCGTCATACACATATATATATATATATATATATTATATATATATATATATATTATAATATACATGTGTGGTTCAGTGTTATCTCACCAATGTGGAGATAAGCATAACCTATCGGTTCGACAAAATAAATTGATAGTATACGTACTAGGTTTACAAAGAATAGGTCTTGGGGTCGTTTTCTTCGACTAAAACCGTTTCAGACGGTGATCTAGCAATCAAATTACTTAAACAAATAAAAGAATATATGTATACGCGCGTGTGTGTGTTTGTGTGTGAAGCGTTCCTACAGAATAATCGAAACTTATTTGGTGTACCAAAATATGCAATTTCTCAAGCTGTGTAAGTTTTCTGAAATTGTTGATTACGATTATGAGGAAAAAAGATACGGGAGAGGTTTTTATCCTCATAGTTCTTTTCGAAAATGTTTTCCAGATTTGTTCTATAAGATTAAAAACAAAAAATTTTAGAGGAAACTCAAAATTAATATTTAGAGAAATGCATCCTACCACCAACATTTTAATTTTTTTCCACTTGAACAATTGTAATCTACGATACATAAATAAAACCTGAACATCTTGATATATGGGTTTACAGTTTCTTTTGCACAACGGATTAATTTTGATTATATATATATATAATTTTGATCATATATATATATATATTATACACACATACACACATCTATATATATACATACACACACACACACACACATCTATCTATCTATATATATATATATAAACACACACACACCACACACACACACACACACATCTATCTCTCTATCTCTCTCTCTCTCTCTCTCTATATATATATAATATATATATATATATATATATTATTTATTTAAAGCAGCAGAAAATTCAACTAAACCTGTTACTCTGAGTTTCCCGGCAACGGGAAACTCAGAGTAACAGGTTTTGTTGAATTATCTACTGCTTTAAATAAAGCATATTACTCTACCATTGGTATTTGAGTACTCTTTTTTCCACCTTGTTTCACATTGTGTTTACTCCGGTATATATATATATATACACACACACACACACATCTCTATATATATATATACACATGCACACACATCTATATATATACGCACACATCTATATATATATACACACCTATATATATATATACACACATCTATATATATATATATACACACACATCTATATATATATATATACACACACATCTATATATATATATACACACACATCTATATATATATACACACACATCTATATATATATATACACAAACATCTATATATATATATACACACACATCTATATATATATACACAAACATCTATATATATATATATACACACACATCTATATATATATATATACACACACATCTATAGATATATACACACACACATCTATAGATATATACACACACACATCTATAGATATATATACACACACACATCTATAGATATATATACACACACACATTTATATATATATACACACACACATTTATATATATATACACACACACATCTATATATATATACACACACACATCTATATATATATATACAGACACACATCTATATATATATACACATACACATCTATATATATATATATATATATACATACACATCTATATATATATATATATACACACACACATCTATATATATATATATATATTATAATTAAGGGTTAATTGCAACAACTTGCTCAAAACCACATACCGAAAATATTAGAAATAGCAGTCAAATTGATCACTATTTCCTTTTCGTTATTTTCTTCCTTTTTTGCCATATACAGGTTACAAATTCTGTTTGTTTGTGGAGACTTTTTATTAGTAGAGGAAATAGTGATCAATTTGATCAATGTGGAGGCACATGGCCTAGTAGTTAGAGCAGGTACCGTGGGTTCGAATCTCAGACCTGGCGATGTGTGTGTTTATCAGCGAAACACCTAAGCTCCACGCGGCTCCGACAGAAGGTAATGGCGAACTTCTGCTGACTCTTTCGCCACAACTTTCTCTCACTCTTTCATCCTGCATCTTGCAGCTCACCTACGACGGACCGGCGTCCCGTCCAGATGGGGAATCTATACGCCAAAGAATCCGCGAAACCCTATGAGCTAGGCACGGCTCGAGAAGGAATATATATATATATATATATATATATATATATATATATATCAGACGATAAACGTAAGTCAGTATCAATGGTAGTTCCAGAAATTCCGAGCCGGAAACTACAGTCAAAAAGATGAGCCTCGTCCTGCAAGATCTGGAGAGCTCAACCAGGACGTTTACCAGACAGTTGTAAGAGCATTGTAGAAAATGAAGGACAGTATATTTTAGATTAAAAAAGAACTTCATTTTTCTTTATTTTGAAAAATAAAAGTATTTTAAAAAAACCGCATTATTTATGGGATGACGCAAAATATTAAATATATTTTAACTGTGGTGCCTGACTTTTGATTCACACCCTATATTCTAACCCGTTTAATATCAAAGCTAATAAAGTGTGATTCGAGAAAGACTTTTGACTAGTATTCTTAGAAGATGAATGGATTGTCCCTGTTTCTTCAATGATTTTCGTTGCTGATTCAGTAATGTTCGTTTATTGAACGGAGATATATCGGGAGGTGTTCAAACCATGATCGCCCACTTTTTTGTTTAAGAGGCTGTTTGCAGAATTGCATTATCCTAAACACATAGCTTTTCATTTTCTCAACCAAACAGGGACTTCTTGGCAACTTTGATATTATATTAGTGACTTGTTTCAGTTACTGGACTGTGGCCATGATAGAGCACCACCTTAGGCTTCTTTTTTATATATAGATTATGGTCGGCGTTCATCTTACACCGCATCAGATAGGTTATTACCAAAGGCGTTTTAAAAGAGAATTATTGACTATATTAGTTATTTTGAAGTTTAGCTATTTCTCACAGAGACTACACGCAGACGTGCTTGTTCCTTTAATGGCGCCAGTTGTATTGTATATACAGGTGACTTGATTACAGATTGATCCTATTTGCTTAGCACGATTTATCTTGGAACACTTTGTTCGTGTCACAAAAGAAATTCTTCAGATTAGGATTTGCGTTTTACCCTTATATATATATATATATATATATATATATATATGCGTGTTGCCATATGAGAATATTCTAAGTTAGTAAATGCACACACATATATATATATATATTTATGTGTGTGTGTGTATGTATATGTACATAAGCACACATATTTGTGTGTGAGTGTGTGTATATATATATATGTACATAAACACACATATTTGTGTGTGTATATATATATATGTACATAAACACACATATTTGTGTGTGTGTGTATATATATATATAAACACACACACATATTTGTGTGTGCGTGTGTTTATATGTACATTGTACGTCCAAACACAACTAGGGATATAAGCAAATCTACTCATATGTATATATAGATACATAATCGTACACACACATGATTATCTATATATATATTCTGTGAAATACGCCCGAGTACAGTTAAATTTGCTATTATCGGAAAGGTTGTATACGGTTTCACATACCATGGAAGCTAAAAGACAATTTCTTGTTTTCCACATATGCATACTGTTGTAAACATATATTGATTTAAAGGAAAGAAAAAAGTGGATTTTGAATGAATAAAAAGGTTAAATGAATGCTATAAGGAGGGATTTGAACCAGGATTTTTTTGTATCCATGACAGACTTGCAAACCATTTCGACAAATGTAACCGTCGGTCTCTATCTTTGTATCTACATTTCTTTTTCTCCCCCTTACTCTCTATCACACTTTCTCTTTTCTTATCTCTCTCTCTCTCTCTCCTCTTTCCCCTCTCTCTCTCTCCTCTTTCCTCTCTCTCCTCTCTCTCTCCTCTTCCCCCCTCTCTCTCCTCTCTCTCTCCTCTTTCCCCTCTGTCTCTCTTCTCTTTCCCTCTCTCACTCACCAAGCAAACCTATTTACATTTTGAACTGCGAAAGCATTTTCGTTTGTTTTTTTTTTCTAATCCGTGTTAATATTTATAGCTGCGTCCACTTGGATATAAACGGTTTAGATGGTTCATTAGTTTGGATATTTTTTTACTTCGTAATTTATTGTCTCCGTTAATGCGATTCTTGGTTGCAAAACAAAATATAGCTTCAAGCTATCTTCCCTTGAACTACCAGATCTTTCTACGATAAAATTTGATATTTGAGGTTGCTGACCTCTACAGCTTAGAGCCACCACCATGTGAAGACCTAAAAAATATGGCTCTTATTCTTAGCAAGGTTAAAATTACGCAGATGTTAATATGAATGGAACGAGTGTTAAGAGATATTTGTCAAACGAAACCTTTTCGTTTCTCGAGTTAATGTATAACGTGTGATACAGTATATTTTATTTCAAGCAGGTGGAGTGAGATTGTCATAGATGGCTCCTTGCTGACTCCCAAGAATTGTAAAAGAATTTATGGAATATATAGGAGAAAGTTTAAAAGAAAAAAGTAAAGAAGTAACGTAGTCTCATGTATAGAACCATGGAGTTTTGCGGAGAGGTAGACGGACAACAAAAATATATCTAACATAGGTGATAACTTTTATGTAGCTATGATATTAACGAGTGAAGGCGGATGGCTTAGTGGTTAGAGTGTTAAATTCATGAGCGTAAGATTGTGGTTTTGATTCCTGTACCGAGTGATGCGTTGTATTCTTGAGCAAAGGACTTCATTTCACGTTGCTCCAGTCCGCTCAGCTGAGAAAAATGAGAAATCCTGCGATAGATTGGCGTCCCGTCTACTGAAACCGGGAAACCGGCCCTTATTAGCCTGGCATTGCTCGAGAACGAAAGAAATATATATTAAAGAATGCAGCATGCATATCATAAAGAAAAGAAAATATCAAATGCTTAAAATAGGTATTCAGTAACAAACCGGTTTCTCTGAAGTCCTGTGTGTATGTATATTATATGCACATGCATAATATCATTATTGTATACAGGGTACGGTGATTAAACTGTCATCTAAATTATGCAAAATCGAAAATAACACTGGCATCTCATTTTAACAGATATATTTACAAAAATTACATAAAAATATCTTGAAAATATATCTTGAGTAAATTTATTCAATGAAATGGCCATTGGCTCCAACCACGGTCTTCAGACAACTTCAGAATGTCCTGCCGCTCTTCTGGACGGTCTCTTTCTTTAAATTAGTGAATGCTACCATAATCCTTGCCTTCAGTTCATCTTTCGTGTTACAAAGAGTTTTGTTGGTCTCTCTCTCAACTGCGCCCCACACATAAAAATGAAGGGGGTTGCAGTCTGGGATGATGTGGCCACAAAAAATGTCTGAGAGCCATGACTGAGTTCTCCTAATTTGTGGCATTGTGCAGAGTTTTGTTGCCAGACATAGGGTCTTCCAGCAGCCACACTCTTGACACAGGGCCGCACTACCTCATCCAGGTACTTGATGTAGGCCTCCGTATTGAGTGTGAGGCCGTGTAGGAAGATGAATGGAGGCATAACGTCACCATCACTAGTGATCACTCCAAACACCATGATGTTGACTGGATATTTGATTTTTATCATTCTCGGTACATGCTCCCAGATTGCACTATCCTTAGATTGACACCCAAACACTCTAAGATGTTCGTTTTGGAGCTTCCGGCACGAATGCCAAGTAGTACAACATGTCGCTTCCAAATTTCTGTTTTTCTCACAGACGGTGCCCAACTGACCCTACTATACTACGAAGTCGACAAAATCAAAAGCAAACAATGTGCATACGCGAAATAAATATATAGAATGGCGACAATTTACCCATCGCAACCTGTGTACTGATGTATGTATGCATGCATATATATTTCGAAACGTAGAGTAGATGAAACCTTAGCGACTGAAGAAGGGGTTTTTTCGTTGTGTTAACTGTCCTGTACTCCATTTTTTGTTGTTTTTAAAAAAATGTCCTGTTCCTTTGGTTTGTGTCTATGTTTTTGTTTCTCTTTGTGTTCAACGTCCCTTTGGTGTCCTGTACTCTATGCGTGTATATGTACATGTAGAGGTAGGTACGTACATATATGTTTATATATATGCATATGTTTTATTTCTTTTATTAATATATATATATATATATAAGTCTATTGTCTCTTCGTTTTACTAGTTGTAGAATACAATTTGAGAAAGACTTGCGATTATGTATTTCCAAATCCAGAGTAGAAATTAACTCTAAATAGGATAGAATTTCAGAAAAAGATATGTTGGTATGGGGAATTGGTATTATCCCTGATGATTTAATTATCAATTATCCATGATACAGCCTCTAGGAACTCACACTATATTTAATGAATAGCAACTTATCTACATAAAATGATTACTCTCTACTATATATCCCCAAAAGATACAATGCTATAGCAAATATGCACACACACACACACACACACATATACGGTACATTGTACACTGAAGACAAAAGCGTACTTATTCGGTGCTAGTAACAACTGATAATTTTCAAGCCTTTAATTATATATTACCGTATGAAAAAAAGAGACAAATATTGCATAAAGTAGCACAGAATATGTAGAACGGTGTGACGCTTCTAGATGGAGAGTCTTGGGTCATAGGTCAATTTGATTTGATCAACGATGACCTGGAAACAAAGCAATAAACATAACAAAAGAAAGTTCACAACAAAATGTCGGATTTTTTCCTCCTGTCAATTTTATATTAAACTGTCAGCTAATAACATTATATATCCCCCCCTCTTCTGCCATTATGATTGGCTGCTCTATCTTAAAGCTAATTCTAAAATAACTCTGATAACAAAACACTAAATATATTTCCCTGGGAAGTTGGACGTGAACCGTGAACTGTATTAATTGTGCCGTCTACGTAGATTTTCCCTACAAATGTCAATTTAAAATAGATGATGTCTTTCGCAGACAACTAGATCCGATAATCGTTAGAAAGAAATTTTCTATCCTTTATATCTTTCGGTATATCTTAATGTTGATATACTCTAAAAAGCTACAGAACTGCAGTATTAGTCTCTAGTCAGTATCTCGTATAGACATCACAGAAGTGTGTCAGCAGCAGATGAAAAGCGTACAGCAGCGGTGGTAAAATTGCTAAATCCTGATTTCTTCTTTGAGCGTCATCAGTAGCAAGCATCCACAACCAACCAATTTCTGAAACAAATTTAGCTTCAACTGATAGAGAAAAACAGTGACTAACAAATCACTGGTGTCGCAAGTAGCTTGCGAGCCGGGTAAAAACGTATTAGTGTTATTAGTTCAACATACATTATACTTATTAGTTCAAATATATCATATATTTAACGTGGAAATCCACAAAACTGTAGAGATTCCCCAAACTGCCATATTTGTAGCCACGTTAAGTAAGCTATACAGAATGTTATTTTGAACTAATACTGATTCTGCCGCTATAAATGAATTCTCTTTCTTTTATTTTATTTATTTGAAATCTTAATTCGTGAACAACAACAACGTCCTCAGTGTCAGGTTCCACATAATGCCATATATCCAACCTAAATCTGTAATAGCGTTCCACAGAACACACTTCCGTTTCTTCTATTCTTTCTTCTCTCTTTGCTTTTCCTTAATAAAAAAATAGGGTCATTGTACGTAACTTAGAACACTTTATTCCTTAACCCTCCTTTCAGCGTCAAACTATTATTATATTCTTCATACAGCTGGTTTGCCATTACATTTAAGATGGAAAGAGTAAGGAATAAAACAAAAATAAGGCAGAAATAAAGATATATGAAGGAATAAATAGACAGTATATCAAATTATGATTTATTAACCTAGATTTACATTTAGACGCAAAATTATTCCTGTGATCCTTGATCATGATAAAAGCATTATGCTTTGCTAGTGTCTCTACTCTGTCATTAAAGCTATGTTCTTTGCAGCAATATATCATTATATGCTTCTGGCTTGCTTTCATATAATTTTCTGTAATGCTATTATTTTGGATCTGTCCATATAACCTATCATCTACTTCATAAAAGTTCTTAAATTTGTCTGAGAATAACAGCTTTCTATGGCTTTTGTTTTATGCTAATATCTGCTTTAAGTTACTTTTGGAAAGAGGTTGAGGATTTACAGAATGTACTGGTCAATATTATATCCAAAAACTCCGTTTTGAATTTTTTAGGTGTTTGGATCTATCTATGGTGGGTATCTTCGTGATTTTATTTCAGTCTTCGTAACAGTTTTTCATACCAAAACAAAAACATACTTTCCACCCCATATACCTAATGAGGTCCACAGTGACTAATCATTCTATTATGGTTTTATACATACATACATACATACATACATACATACATATATATGTTGCATTTCAAAATGTAACCACATGTGGATCGTTGGCGAATTTTTCCTTCCCTCTTCCTATTCTTTTGCATTTTCCTCCGTGTAATTTTTCTGACCAAGAGCTTTGCTCGAAACGTAAAACTACATTTTTTTCCTTCCCGAGCGTCTGCTAATATTTTGCGTTGTTGTATTTTTCCTCATGTTGTTGTTTTTTCTTGTGTTTTCCTCGTTTTTTTAACACACACACACACACACATATATATATATATATATATATTTCTTATATCCATCCTTTTCCAAAATAACTCCTAACGTTGAACTCTGCTATTTCCCTCTAGTTAACTCTCATATCGTATCTGATGAAGGGATATCCCTAATATCCCTTGAAACAGATGTAAGACTACTTTTCGCTTTATAAGTGTCCTACAGGTTCCACACAGCCTTGGCTTTGTTGCCTCATTTTATTTAACATATACATGTTCACACAAGACCTGCACTAGACGTCTCACTCATATTATTATAGAACCGAGAGTAGCACTTACATAGCCTTACCTGCCATCTTAGGTCTTCTGAATACCAATAACTCTCATATCATCGTGTGTGTATATATATATATATATATATATATATATATATATATAATATATATATATATATCTATATATATATATATATATATAAAGTTAATCCAAACAAGAAAACACAAAAACAAACACAGCAACGCGAAGACGTGGAACAAATAAAGTATTATTGGACGCTCGGGAAAGAAGGGAAGGAGGGTTTAACGTTTCGAGCGGAGTTCTTCGTCGGAAACAAAGGAGAATATAATATATATATATTATACTTTCTATTCTTTCTTACCAGATATACAGAGAACTGTCCACATGGCCCAAAGAACCTTTTGATTGATGAAAATTGATAAACGTATTTCAGTTATATATTCGTTGCTTCCAAATTAATACCATATCACCTGATGAAAAGAACGCATGAGCTAAGATCCTCCTGATGTCCATGGATATTATAGATTGTACTGTAATCATCGCGGAAGTATGTGATTTGTGGAAACACGCGTTGCGATGCAGTAAAAACGTAAAATTACCAACCACCTCCCTGACGTTTTGGACAAAGTCTTAAAAGACTGCATCCAGTGAGTCGGGCCAGAAATTATCTATTACATTCATCTCATCGACGTCATTTCGATTCCCAGACCGGGCGTTGTGAGTGTTTATTGAGCGAAAACACCTAAAAGCTCCACGAGACTCCGGCAGGGGATGGTGGTGATCCCTGCTGTACTCTTTCACCACAACTTTCTCTCGCTCTTACTTCCTGTTTCTGTTGTACCTGTATTTCAAAGGGCCGGCCTTGTCATTCTCTATGTCACGCTGAATATCCCCGAGAACTACGTTAAGGGTACACGTGTCTGTGGAGTGCTCAGCCACTTACGCGTTAATTTCACGAGCAGGCTGTTCCGGTGATTCGGATCAACCGGAACCCTCGTCGTCGTAACCGACGGAGTGCTTCCATCCATCCATCATCGGTGTCCTCAGTGAGCACTACTAGTTACTTCGGCTCATAGATAGGGGAATTCTCCTAGTTCTACTCATTGCTGCAGAAAAAAAAACTTCGCCGATCAACCGTCATATATAATCTAAGGACTGATAGCCAGAGTAAACAAACCGGTTGTACAAACAATTGCCTGACCGCTCACACTGCCCGTATCTCCGGGGTTATAAGAATTTTGCTGCACCTCGCGTCTTCTGAAGAGGTCTAGGAGTAGGCACAAAAATTTAGTTTCAGAATTACCAACATTTAAGAACTGTGAAGTAGCTGGAACTATGAACAGTCAGTCAAGAGAGTCGATAGCCCAAGTTTGTAACCTAGAATAGTTATAAGTCAAATGTAATCTAAAGTTGTCATTAGTTTTGTCCCTCATAAGAACTGATACTGGCAAAACAAGCTTACATACGAACTGTTAGCGGGTGGCAATCATTACAATTGACTTTATCCAACCATTTTTGAAGTCAGTTATCCATATTGCTCTCAAAAAATAACGTACTATCTTATATTGTTTAGAAAATTACTATTTTTAAATCTCACAACGAGAGATATTCAGCAACAGTACTTTGCAGTAAAGATTGTTTGCCAACAAAACATGGCAATCCTGGTTTAGGACGAATGTTGCAGTAATTTAGCCCCAAGAGACATCATCTCCAGCTGGTTATACGACACGATCTGTGGTCTTATATTTTCGAACAAAGGAATCTAGCACCCCCACTCAGCTCAAAACAATATCTGTGTATCACGATTTCCAGTTTATATTGTTTAGTACATCAAAGTGGTAATATTGTTCATAAATTCAAACGTTACTTAGTCGCTTATTTAATTCAGATTGATTAAGGTGTACCGATTAATTATTACAGAACTAATAGAATATTAGCTTTGGTTAAGGGAAATTCAGCTAATTATTACTCAGGGAAAATAGTTAATGAGAAAAACAACGAGAAAGTAGCAAAGGTCTCAGTGAAATTTCAGAGGAGATAATTAATATATAGAGATAGCAATAATCAGTGTCAGTTTCTTTAACATATAATACTTAAATAGAAATATAATGGGCAATAATATAAAAGACAATGTGGACAATGCCGTTGGAGGGAAGGCGGCGTTGACATAAACGAGTGAATGTGTATAATAGACTAAAGAAAGTAGTGTAGGCAATAATCGGTATCAACATAGATAAACATGTGTCGGTTAAATATCGAAATTTAGAGAGATTAGTTATATTAGTTTCAAATTTTAGCACCAGGCCAGCAATTTCGGGGAGGGGTTAAGTCGATGAAATTGACCCCAGTGCTCGACTGGTACTTATATATCGACCCCGAAAAGATCAAAGGTAAAGTCAACCTTGGTGGAATTGGAACTCAGAAACGTAAAAACGGTCAAAATGTCGCTGAGCACTTTGCTTGGCTTGTTAACAATTCTGTCAGCTCACCGCCTTAGAGCGAGAGATCAGTTATACTGGCGTTATGGAGATAGGAGTCACAGCAGCTAGAATTAATACGAAAGGATAAAACAGAACCGATAGCCGTATTCAATAAAAGATGAAAATCCATAAATCTCAACATTTCTATAAAGCAATATTGTCACTTTTAGATTAGATAAATTGGACAGATTACTGTTAATACTAATTTAAAATATTCAGAAGTATTAAGAAATGATTCAAAGAATTTATAAGGATTATAAAGAACTAGAAAGCCCATAACCAGGTAGGATGAAGCAAATATAAAGATACCACTCAAGATTAGAAGGAAATTGATTAAGTCATTAGATTGTAAATTATATAAAATTACAATCACCAGTGTACGTTCTTAGAACTAAGAATACTCAAAAGTAGCTTAAATGTGATCCTGTAATTAATGATAAATTTTAGGATAAGCTACCTAAATATAATCCATGTTGTCTATATTGTATGGTTATAGATAGGTATCTGATAATCGACTTATAGAATAGGTTTAAAGTTTTAAAATGATGTACGGATAAAATGTGGGCATTTGATCTTTAATCAGATATATTAATACCATCACCTGCATATTTTAAGATTCCCAACAACTCGAAACAGCGGAGATTGCCACAATACCTATCACTAACATAAGGATTAATGTATCTAGCGATTCCCCATACTAAATGAAAATCGATAGTTTGTACTTTAATTCCCAGACCTTCGTGGAGAATGATGTTGCTTTGGCTTTCTCTCATAATGAAACGATTGTAGCACTAACAGATAACTCGTTCGTCTGTTTTTCTTAGGATTTTAAACTACATTTACGGTTTCATTCATGTTTGGATACTATTGGAGTTTCCAAACATCAGCAAATTCCCCATTCATCAGTGCATTCTATGCTATTTTAGTAGATTACCTGTCTGATTTGCATCATCTGTCAAGACATATTCCTACACCCAATGTGTGTGCTACACGACCATATGGTTGTGCATACGGTTCCTCAACCGAGCCAATCGTTGTGTCCTTAAGCAAGGCTCTTAATAATACGTTGCTCCAATTTACTCGGTTGAATATATCTACCAGCCTTAATGCATGTACAACCCGCTCAACTTTCAGTTGAACCGCTTCCATGTTCTGCTGGGTCAATATAGTGAGAGGAACATAGAGGGCATTTTGATTTACTCGCGACTCCAACGCAGTGTAAACAAGTAGCGGAAGCATGCAGCAAGGGCATACTCCCTTGTTTATGACGGCGATGTTAGTAGGCATGTGTGTGTGTGTGTATACGTATACAGATAGATAAATGTATGTGTGTGTGTGCATGTTTTCCAATTTAGTATGTGCTTTCAAATATAAATATTTGCGATCACGTATATGTAAACGTAGACATATGAATACAAATAAACATAGAAGGCTATATATATATATATATATATATATATATATATATATAATGTTATACTCACTTAACCCATTATATAGTATATAGATTACAGTATAATATAGTATTATCGAAAAAAAAACGTTACTATTTTTTATTACAAAATAAAATCTGTTGTGAATGAAAGTACGTAAACACAGCTGTTTACGTCTGTCGTCTGTTTCAGTGATTTTTATCTTTCTTAAGATCTAGTCCTTGTCAGAAATGAATATCAAAGCAATTCTTTTGTTCATTTTTATTTTATTTTTTTTATGCAATCTGATCTATTTTTTATGTATACTATTTATTCAGATTTTCGATATTTTCATTATTATATTTTTATAGTATTGTTAAAGTTTAAGATATTATTTGTATATTTAATATTTTTTTTAATCAATGGAAGTTTCAAAACCGATAGTTCTAGAATGAATATTTGATTCCTTTTTTTTTTTCTTGTCACCGCGCTGGGGTGCATCTATTTGCTCCACCATCCTGCAAGGTACAGCTACCAAATTTATTTTAAATCATATCCTGCGTTCATAAGAAAAAAAAGGAATGATATATAATTGACTGGTAGATGTACTAAGTCTGGAAGAATAACAGGAAGGTCAACTCTTGAAATCTTTTAAATATGAACCTATAAAACAGACCTGACTTGGAGTTATTCGGTAGACAAAATAAGGGGTTTTGATATAAGCACAAAGCCAGAAATTTTGGAGAATTAGGTCGTCGATACTATTGACTTTAAGACATTAGATGTAATTCAGAAGTATTGTAGTTACCCTTAATGAATGAATGGCATAGCAGGGCTCGGTGGGATTTGAACTCAGAATGTAAGAAGTCGAAACAAACATCGCATGTCATTTTATCCGACACTCTAATGCTTCTATCAGTTTTTAAATCCCTAGTAACAACTACTACAAAGTCGGCGAGTTTGCAGAATCATTAAAACATCACACAAAATGCATAGTAACATTTGCTCAGACTCTTTACGTTCTAAGATGAAATAATCCTGACGTGGTCGACTTTGCCTTTCAACTTTTCTGAGTCGATTAAATATGAACTGATCGAGCCATCGATTAACCCGTACTCCTAAAGTTGCTGACCTTGAACCAACATTTGAAACCATTGTTATTAATCATCAGAAGTTAAGTGATACCTGGGCTGCATGTTTCGTGCATGGCACTTATCAATTTATAATTATATGAAACACGCAAGTGATTATATACATGTGCACAGTAGCAGTATTTTCTTTTAAAATGTTTGTATACTAAACAGTATCACGGCTTTCGTCTACTCGTGCGTGTGTTTCTGTGTGCGTGCATTGCATCAGTCTGTGGCATCACAGCAATCACAATTATAGATTCGTAAGTAGCAGACACCACTGTCCGACTTGACACTAAGTTCCCAATTACTCGATCACGCGTGTGTGTGCGTTTATCCCTGTCTGTGTATATGTATTCTGCTACTGTTTATGGCGCTGTCACTGTCGTGGGACTTTAGCCACACGTTAACTCTATAGAAGTGCATCGAGAGAAATGAAAGACAGCCTTGATGTGGCCATCCCGTCTGTTTAGTGTATTTATGTAAAACTACAGTATCTGTCCCGTGTCTTTATATCTAAACCTCAATATATTATTTCAGGAAAATTTGGTTGTGGTTTCTTCAGTGACTCCCATTGTCACTGTTGTTGGCGTTAATTTAATTTTCTATCATTACTATCCCTTAACCCCAAGTCAAACATGCTCCAGCCGGAACCATTTTGATATATGAGAAGTATCTAGGGTTATATAATGTGGCCTTCCCATTTTTAAGGCGTTAAGAAGAGATGGAGATTTCGTGGTTATTGATAGCAAGATGAGGTGCTACTTAGATGATCACTTCTGTTGATGCTGCAGCAGTAGTTGTTGCTGCTGTTGCAACCATACAGTTTTTTCTGCTCCTGTTTTTGTTCCTATTGCTTCTGTTGGATGAATTATTGTCGCTACAGTTGTTGTTGTTGTTGTTGCTTTGCTACTGTTGTTGAGTAACTCACGCTGTCATAAGTTACTTTTCTGCCGTTGATGTATCTGTTATTACTACATTTCTTGTTTCTTTATTGCCCTCAAGAGGGGACGAACAAGGACAGACAAGGAGATTAAGTCGATTACATTGATCCCAGTGCGTAACTGGTACTTATTTAATCAACCTTAAAAGGATGAAACGCAAAGTCGACCACGTCGGAATTTGAACTCAGAACGTAGCGGCAGACGAAATACCTATTTCTTTACTACCCACAAGGGGCTACACACAGAGGGGACAAACAAGGACAGACAAACGGATTAAGTCGATTACATCGACCCCAGTTCATAACTGGTACTTATTTAATCGACCCCGAAAGGATGAAAGGCAAAGTCGACCTCGGCGGAATTTGAACTCAGAACGTAGCGGCAGACGAAATACCACAAGGCATTTCGCCCGGCGTGCTAACAACTCTGCCAGCTCGCCGTCTTTTATTCCTACATCTCTACTATTGCCGTTGTTAATGCTGTTGAGCTGATACTGTTGATAGTTACGATGATACAGACGTTGATGATTCTCTTGTTTTAGTTGTTATTGCTGTTGTTGATATTGTTGATGATGTGGTGAATAATTATGTTACTGCCTTTGCTGCCGTTTTTGATTATCCTATCCCTATTGTTGTTGATATTACGGTTACTGTTGTTATTCTTGTAGCTGTTGTTTAGCTTTTCGAATGGCTCTATCCATCTATAGACGTCTACAGTTACCATTTCAGCAGCTCTGTTGATTTGAAACGTGATTCCTTTTCAGTATCGCATTTATTTTGTTATTCCTTGGAGATAAGCCATATGCGATAGGCCAGGGTCATACCCAAGAAAGAATATGGTGTCTAATCAATTCACAATCTGGAAAGTAGAGATAAGCTCCGGTTTGACTGACTTTCTTTATAGCTCATCCCTTGTTAATAATTAACAGTATACCGATACGAACATATTTGATGCAGTAAATAGGTGTGGGGGAGAAATGCTTCACTAAAGATTCTCCTCTTTCAGCTGAAAACTTGAGGTTATCACTACATCCAAACAGCTGGTCCAAATGCAGTAGGAAAAATAAATACATCTGCGAGGATCTGAACAGAAAGCACCCCGCCATGGTCCGAATTTTGTTTTCACTGTCATATCAACGCATCTCTACAAACCGGAATCCATTGAACGGCTTTCGTTCTCTCATATGAAATAGCACGAACGTTAGCTCTCTCAACACAACCTTCTTACACCGAATCGGAGAAATAATCGAGCGCCATTTTTGCCGCCAAGCGCATTGCTCTTCTAACCTGCTGACTTGTTCCTTTTCTTATCATTTTCTTCCATGCCGTGAACCACGCATTCAGCGTTCTATGAATATTGATTTCAAATTTCGGCACAAATCCCGCAAATTCGGAGGAGGGGATAAGTCAAATAAATCGACTCCAGTGCTTAACTGGTACTTAGTCGATCTCAGCAGAATTTGAACTCAGATTGTAAAGACAACCAAATGTTGCCGAGCGCTTAGTCCAGCGTGCTAACGATTCTTAATTCTTTACTACCCACAAGGGGCTAAACACAGAGAGGACAAATAAGGACAGACAAACAGATTAAGTCGATTATATCGACCCCAATGCGTAACTGGTAATGATTTAATTTACCCCGAAAGGATGAAAGGTAAAGTCGACCTCGGCGGAATTTGAACTCAGAATGTAACGGCAGACGAAATACCGCAAAGCATTTCGCCCGGCGTGCTAACGATTCTGCCAGCTCGCCGACTTACGTTTTATTAATATTAACTATGCAGATCACAAATTTGTAGACAGTGTAGTCGACCAGTCGAAATTTTTTAAAACTTAGCTATCTTTAGCTGCCGAATTAAATACTCTATCTGGATAAACTGACGCAATTTGCTTTCATGCACATTTCCACATTCGAAAAATAGAGTTGATACACGTCAGAAAACAAACTATATCAAGAGAGTCATCAATTTTTGACTAATTGAATGACATGACATAGCCACGAACGCTTACGGGCATCCTGAAGAAATCAGACCACCCGCTGCAGTTCATAAAAAACGGTTACTAGTTTGAATGCTGCGCCTTTTCTGTTGAGTATGCCGATGGCTAGTGATTTACAATACTATTCTACATAGATTACCCATGCTTCTAGATCCAAATATTCGTAAGCAACATTTCTACTCCTTTCGATTCGACTAAGAGATACGTTCACCTCGTTGTCATAGAAGCTGATCGATGCACGTGTATTTATTTATATCGTCTGTATTGTTTCGTCTACAAGGACAGCACTCATTTGTAGGTTAAGGTTTTCTACTTCGAAAATACGGCAACATTTTATGCTGTTACACTTTCTGCTTCATCTTCTGTTGTTGTTACTATCATGTTGGCTGCACGTTCGGGTTTACTTTATTTTAGCCCCCAGTGGTTGGCGCTACTGCAAGTACACACCCTGACCCTCCTGTTTTTCTATCAAAATACTTATCCCCACTCTCCAAATAATGTTGGTGATCTCTCCTCTCGCATACTTTTACGCTTGAGTCTCTGCACTGCCATTCTGTGTTCCCACTAGTTCTTTTAGGGTGTTGAAATCGAGTTGACAGTCTCCTGATACTCCTTATGAGATATCAGTTATCCCCTGCCTCGTACAGAACAGCAGTAATAAACACTCATCGAAAGAGCATGCTCGACAATTTACGTAGCTTCCTCGTTGCTAAAGCATGAGACCAACACTGTCCCATATGGCTTTCTTTTCATAACCTGCCATGTGCTCCGCTTCACTTCCTTCATTTTCACAAACAATATACAAACAGGTGGAAAAGCAAAGGTGCAACAACAACAGCAACAACAATATCGGTTGGTGCAACAACTGTCACTTTTTACTGTTTAATTCTAGGTCAGACTTGATGTCGCAAGTCCAAGATCAAAGGCATATCATACCTTAATATTTCTGTCGGATTTCAGATTTATCTGGATTTCTCACTTCGACCTTAAGTTACTTTTAGCAGAGCCCGTTCTGTTGACATCAATCGAGCCACCTATCCTGCTTTTCTCTCTTTTTGACCGTTTCCGAAAAGAATCCCTTATAAATAGTCACGAACGCTCTCCTTCCTCATCTGATAATCTCGTGGGGAAAAAAAAAAAACTACATTTCTGAACTCGGAAGATTTGGCTGCTATTACGAGCAGGTCGAATCACTACGTAGAAAGTCGTTGGCGTCTTGACGTTGTTATTGCAGTTGTTAATGTGGTTTCGACCGAGATCAGTTCTGATGCAGGGTACCTATGCAAAAAAGTTGTTCCTACCATGTCCAGACCATCTTTTCTTTAAACATTTAATTGGGACTGAGACCCCCTTCGGTCACGACACTGACCATGGGATTGCACCTAGAACGTTACCCTCCCAGGCACAAGTCCGGGCAAGGTTGTTTATGGAAGACCAGCAGTCGTCCATTCACACCGGCCTCCCCTCTCCACACCACCAGTGTTATCCAAGGGAAAGGCAAGGGCCGATACAGCCTAGCACCTGTGATGTCACTACTCATTTCTACAGCTGAGTGAACTGGAGCAACGTTAAATAAAGTGTCTTGCTCAAGAACACAACACGCAGCCCAGTCCGGAATTCGAGCTCACAACCTCACCATCGTAAGCTCTAACCACTGAGCCATGCGCATTCAGTATGCAATATGGGACTACAGTATCCAATATGTCCTGTTCTTTTTTTTTTAACATGCCAGAAAGATTTAAGAAATATTTATTATTACTAGCAGGACGAAACACTACAGAGCGGATTTGTCACTTATTTGTATTTAGTTTCAATTCCAGTTCATGCTCGTCTATTATTTTCTGTGTGCAGGGTGCCTACAACTATATTTTTCAGTGCGTTCTTTAAAAGATTGGGGCAAGATTTCTGATAGATTTTGCTGCTATTTCAAGCAAAGCTGGCGACCGGGAAGAGGTTCATTTGGAACTTGTCACAGCAGCTGCTGCACTTGCTGTTGTTACAGTTTTGTTGCTATAACAACTATTGTTGATGTTGTTTCTATTGCTCTTGATCAAAAATAATTCACCCATTACCATCCAGTACTTTTGTTTTCTCGGGGTTAATTCATTGTGTATTGCGTACTTCTTTTTAATAAAACAATACGGAGTGATTTCTAGTAGAATTCGCTACTATTTCTAGGAAATTGAGTGACCACGTACAGGTTCTTTCGTTGATTCATCAATATTTATTGTCGTCAGTGTTCAGCTGCAATTTCTATTGTTTTGGTTTAATCTGCTGCTATTTACGGTGCTGATGTTGCAATTTTTGGTGCTGGTATCGCAGTTTTCGTTGCTGCTGCTGTTTATTATACTACTGCTGTTGTTTTGGATGCTACTATTTCTGCTGCAGAAGCTTTCTGTTGCTGCCGCTGCTATATTTACCGTTGCTGCTGTAGATGCCGTTTTACCGCCACTTCTGCTACGCTTCGTCTATTGAACAACAGATGCCGCTGCAATCGACGCTGAATGTAATGTTGCTACTCGTTGCTCAGCCGTTTGTTGCATTATAAAGCGTGTTATACGATGGATTGATTCGGTCCCTAATATATTACTGGTATTTATTTTGTTGTCCATTGGAAGGTTGAAAAGTGAATGCGAAATCAACTCTGAAATCAATATAAGAAGTAAACATAACTTTCACAAGCCAATTTGTCCGTTGTTCCACCGATTCTTGTATCCTCTGATCTATCAACGACAACAAAAACAAAATTGTGCTAGTGGTGGTGATGATAGTAGCGGTGCTGGTGGTGGTAGTGATATTTAACAGCAGGTCTGACCTAGTCAATCAGACTTATGATCAACAGACATAACAGCCAGGATTCTCACTTCTATCTTTGATTTATCATCTTTTAGCTGTTTCACTCATTAATGTGGCCATACTAGGGCACTGGCATGAAGAATTTTTAGCCGAATGAATCGACCCCACTAAGTTTTTTTTTAAACTTTTTTTAAGGCTGGTACTTCTACTACCGTACTACCGCCATCTTTTGCCGAACCTCCAAGTTACGAGGACGTCAACACAACACTGTTGGTTGTCAAGCGGTGGTGAGAAGGAAACAGAAACACACATACACACAAACACACACACACACATGCGACAGGCTTCTTTCAGTTTCCCTCTACCAAATCCATTCACAAGGCTCCGGTGGGCCCGAGACTATAGTAGAAGACACTTGCCGAAAGTGCCAGCAATGGGACAGAACCCATAACCATGTGGTTGGAATTATGCTGTTGTATATATATATATATATATATATTATATATATCCCATCATCTAGCCTGTCATTTTTTTTGTTTGTTTTTTCACATAGAAGCGTGTCCGTTGGTTGTTCTTTCTGGATTGCTTGCCAGATCCCTTGTTTTCATGTAGTAATAGTTGTTGTTGTTCTTATTGTCGTTGCACCAGCTGATGCCGTCGTATTTGTTGGTCACTCTATCACTCTTATTCTTGTTGCTTCGTTGTAATTGTTATTGATGTTTATGCTGTTGCAGTCGTTGCTGTTCTTACTGCTGTTGTTGTTGTGGTGGTGGTGGTGGTGCTGGTGATGGTGTTGTTGCTGTAGTTGTTGTTGTTGGTGGTGGTGTTGTTGCTGTAGTTGTTGTTGTTGTTGGTGGTGGTGGTGGTGCTGTTGTTGTTGGTGGTGGTGCTGTTGGTGGTGCTATTGTTGTTGTTGGTGCTGTTGTTGTTGTTGGTGCTGTTGTTGGTGCTGTTGTTGTTGTTGGTGTTGTTGGTGATGTTGTTGTTGTTGGTGCTGTTGTTGGTGATGTTGTTGTTGGTGCTGTTGTTGTTGTTGTTGGTGATGTTGTTGTTGGTGGTGGTGATGCTGCTGTTGTTGTTGATGGTGCTGTTGTTGTTGATGGTGCTGTTGTTGTTGGTGCTGCTGTTGGTGGTGCTGTTGTTGTTGTTGTTGGTGGTGGTGGTGGTGGTGGTGCTGTTGTTGTTGTTGTTGGTGCTGCTGTTGGTGGTGCTGTTGTTGTTGTTGGTGGTGGTGGTGCTGTTGTTGTTGTTGTTGGTGGTGGTGGTGCTGCTACTGTTGTTGTTGTTGGTGGTGGTGCTGTTGTTTTTGTTGTGATTTTTGTTCTTTTTTCTGCTTCTTTGTTACTGTTCTTCTTGGCCGCTCACGTTGTCGTTGATGTAGACGAGGCTGCTGCTGTTGTTCCTGCTGGGTGTTGCTCTTGGTGTTCATATTGTGTTTGCTGCTGTTGTTCGTTGTTGTTGCTACAATTTTTGTTGCTGTTATGATTGTTGTTGTTACCGAAGTTTGTTGTCATTGCCGTCGTTACAACAGTACTAGGTGTGTCTGTATGTGCTTTGTTACTGTTGTTGCGGTCGTTGTTATTGTATCATCGTTGTTATGTTATCGTTATTGAGTCACACACGTTCTTATTTATCACCGATGTTGTCAGAGTTCAAATGTCGCCGAGGTCGTCTTTACCTCTCATCCTTTCGGGGTCGATAAAATAAGGAGCATTTGAGTGCAGGGGTCAATATCTAATCGACTTATCCCACTCACACGAACCTGATGGCCTTGTAAACACTTTGAAACCATTATCAATGCTGCTGTCCATAGCGAACTGGCGGAAAAGTCACACTTGTGCTGTTAGTGGTGTCTTTACTTGAGATGCAGATATATCTCAATTAATGCGCGGAGAGGGACAGAAAATGGGGAACAAGGGAAAAGGAGAGAAATTCTAAGTTGTTTTAAAAAAAGGAAACAACTTGACTAACTTATGAAAAAAATAATAATAAAACTGTCTAATTCAGGCACAAGACATGAAATTTGAGTGGATGGAACTAGTTCATTACGTTGACCTCAGTGATTTACTGGTACTTAATTTATCGACCTCGAAAGGATAAAAGGCAAAGTCGATATATATATATATATATCCATAAATATGCATACGAGGGGCGTTCAATAAGTAATGCCCCTGACCCACTTCCCATAGCAGTAGAGCAACGAAACTTGGCACAGTTATTAGTCTTTCTCTACATAGGAACTACCCAGAGTTACGCATTTCTCCCATCGTTTGATACAGCTCTGGAGACCGTTTTTTTTAGAAGACCCAGCTTGGTCCTCCAACCACGACGTGACTTCAGAAATCAAGGCTGAATCATCTGGAAAACGCTTTCGTTTCAAAAACAACTTCATGGTTGGGAAGAGGTGAAAATCAGAGGGTGCAAGGTCAGGAAAGTAGGGGGATGGGGGAGGAGTTCATAGCCGCACGCCTGTGCTTCTGATCTAGCGACAAGCGAGTTGTGGACCGGAGCGTTGTCCTGCAGGAGGAGGATGTCTTTGCTG
The DNA here is from genome assembly GCF_006345805.1 of Octopus sinensis. NCBI lineage: Eukaryota > Metazoa > Mollusca > Cephalopoda > Octopoda > Octopodidae > Octopus > Octopus sinensis. Next base: position 40,754,865 of record NC_043010.1, read on the forward strand.
ATCTTGCCTCGCCTCTTGATTTTGATAGTTTCTCTTAATTTCCTCAAAAGTGAAGCATAATAGGCTCCTGTAATTGTGGTACCCTTTACCAGGAAATCTGTTATCAATACTCCGTCCTGGTTCCAGAAGACTGTGAGCATGACCTTGCCAGCGGAGGGCTGCACCCTTGCCTTCTTTGGAGGAGGTGAGTCACGGTGCTTCCACTGCATTGACTGGGCTTTGGTCTCTGGATCATAGTGATGGTCCCAGGTTTCACCCTGTGTAATCAGTCTTTTGAAAAATTTTGACTCATCTTCTTGGCACATCTCCAAATTCATCCTCGAGCACTCGACGCGTTCTTGCTTCTGGAAAGGTGTGAGCAACCTGGGAATCCATCTGGCAGGCACCTTTTGCATATGCAAATGGTCATGACTGATAGTTTCCACAGACCCGGTACTAATCTTGACCTCGTGGGCTATTTGGCGAATAGTTATGCGTCGATCTTCCAAAATGGCAGCCTCAACTTGATGGACAGATGCCTCATCAATTGCAGAAGGGGGGGTGACCAGAGCTGGGAGCTGTTTCCACCGAGTTCCGACCATGTTTGAATTCACGATGCCAGCGTTTTACATGGTCATATGATGGGGCATCATTACCATAAGTTACTTTCATTTCATCAAAAGTCTTCCGTGGTGTGCGTCCTTTCAAATACAAAAACCAGATCACACACTCGACACTCAAGAGGCTCCATTTCACACCTGTAAATCAGAAACCCCAATTAGTTCAGAGCTGTAATTTGCCACCTAATCTATAGAGATATAAATAATACTACACGCAAACTTTCAGCTAGATCAAACAAATGCAAGTGGGTCAGGGCATTACTTATTGAACGCCCCTCGTATATATGTATATATATATATGTATATATAACCATATATATATGCATATATATGTATATACATGTATATATATATATATATTATATATATATATATGTATATATATGCATAATTATATGTATATGTATATATATGCATAATTATATGTATATGTATATATATGCATAATTATATGTACATATATATGCATATATATTTACATATATATGCATATGTATTTGTACATATATATGCATATGTATTTGTACATATATATGCATATGTATTTGTACATATATATGCATATGTATATGTACATATATATGCATATGTATATGTACATATATATGCATATATATATATACGTATATATATATGTATATATATATGCATATATATATATGTATATATATATGCATATATATATGCATATTATATGCATATATATATGCATGTATATATATATGCATATATATATGCATGTATATATATATGCATATATATATGCATGTATATATATATATGCATATATATAATGCATGTATATATGCATGTATATATATATGTATATATATATGCATATATATATGCATGTATATATATATGCATATATATATGCATGTATATATATATGCATATATATATATGCATGTATATATATATGCATATATATATGCATGTATATATATATGCATATATATATGCATGTATATATATATGCATATATATGCATGTATATATATGCATGCATATATATATGCATATATATATGCATGTATATATATATATGCATATATATATGCATATATATAGACATGTATATACATATGCATACATATCTATATACATATGTATATACATATGTATACATATCTATATACATATCTATATACATATGTATATATATATATGAATATATAGATGTATATATATATAAGTATATATAGATGTATATATGTAAGTATATATATATACATATACATATATATATATATATATAGATGCATATCTATGTATATATATACATATATATATCCATATATATATATGCATATATAAGTATATATGTATGCATATATAAGTATATATGTATGCATATATAAGTATATATGTATGCATATATAAGTATATTTTTATGCATATATATATGTATATATATATATATGCATATATGTATGTATGTATATATATATGCATATATGTATGTATGTATATATATATACATATATATATGTGTGTGTGTGTATATATATATATGCATATATTTTTTTTTATTTACTTTCAGCTAATGAGCTGTGGCCATGCTGGGCCACCACCATTCGGTGTTGCTACATGATTTTACTTCACGAATACTTTTTAGCAATAGACATTTGGAGTATGAGGGAGTTTGATGCAGCTGCCTTCATCTGCACCTCCTGCCGTGAAGTTCTCTTAGGTCCTTCGGGAGGATATTGAAGAGCTGTCGACCTCTGAAGCCCAGGCTATCACATTATCTTGTCCTACATCTTGATGGCAAATTTGGAGTCCTTGGCACTATGCAGTGGCGCCCAGTTCTAGTATTTGTGTAACTCTCGATGCCAAAGTTTGTGACAAGTCCTTCCAGGATCTCCCAGATGTATATTGTGGCATATCTTTCTCGCCTACGCGCTAAGGAATAGAGTTTTAATCTCTTGAGTCTTTCCCAATAGCTTATATGTTACACAGAGGCCATCTTCTTCGTATAGATTCATTGGATCACCTCAAGTTCTGTTATTAATTTGAGACTGGTTGGTGATCATAGCTGAGAGCAATAGTCAAAGTGGCTTAGGACAAGTGTCTTCCAGAGAACCATCATGGTTTCTTGTTCTCTTGTTCTAAAAGCTCTACTACTCCATCCGGTTAGCCGCCTACATTTCATTGCCAATTTAGCAACATGCACATGAAAGGTTGCATCATTACTCATGTAAATACCCAGATCTCGCACTTATTGTGCCTCTGGGATTGCAATCCCTCCAGGTCCAGTGTATTTATTGGGTGTTGCATTTAGTTTTACATGCTGATAGCATAAAGCTTGAAACTTTTCAGCATTAAACTGCATGCTATTCTTTTCAGCCCACTTGTATATTTTGTCCATGTCACATTGCAGGTGCATAGTGTCTTCAGGGTTCTGTATTACCTGTGAAACTTTTGTATCATCTGCATAACTTGTGATCGTGGCTCTCTGCGTGACTGAGGGCATGTCTGAGAGGGCCATTATGAACAGCAATGGTCCCAAATCAGTGCCTTGTGGAACACCGCTCACTATTTGCGTGTTATTGGAGGTGGCCCCATTGGCTGCTACCACCTGATTTCTATCCTTCAGAAAGTCATGAAGCCATCCTCCCAATTTTCCAACTGTGCCAAGATCACGCAGTTTGTGGCATATCATTCCATGGTCGACTTTATCAGAGGCCTTTGCAAAGTCGAGATATGTCACTTTCACATTAGAGTGGTTGAGCAGCTGTTTCAGCACCCGGGCTGAGTTATATTTCAGGCCCTCAACTGTGGGGGTTTATGTGATTTTTGAACGCACCGAGAAGCCGTCAGTGGATATACCTTCTTTGCGGCAGTCGGCGCTGTGTGTAACACGATCCATCATCTGAAATTTGACACCTCTTTCGGGTTTGTTGTCCTACATCACCCATAAATAAGTTTGGAGGAACTGTGATTGTTCCCTCATGGGTAACAGGGAACCAATGAGGTGATAGACTTGCCCTTGAACTTTGACGTCATCGAAAATCATGTTTATCTGTCTTCTTAGATGCACCAAATGCAAAGTTGTATAGTCTGATATTGTTCAGAAAATCCTTTGACTGGATGGAAATGCTTTGTAGAAGATCCATAAGCGGTTGAGAAGGAGCTGGTAGTCTGACAATGTTTCCTGACCGCCTGAGCAACACATACCATTTGTTTCATTTAAAAATGTTAAAGCTGTACAGAAAAGACAATTTGTGTGTAGCACACCAGTTTGGGCAGAGTAATTTTTATAAGAATATGATGGATCATATCTGAAAACAGCTTCAGGAGTTGTGAAGAACGAATTTGTACGTAGTCGGTTTCTGAGAGGTATTCTATTGGACCTCTGTCTAATCATTAAAACATTGATTTATTGATCCAGCATTAAGTGTTGCAACATACATTTGCTGATGTTGAGAAAATCTCATGTAGCTTCTCTCGACTTCGCTTTTCTACAGTCCTCCTTGCTTTATACTTGTTTCTGTAGAGATTACGTCATATTCTTTGGTGGTATATTTTTCCCAATTTTGTAAACACAAAATTATGAACATAGAAAGAAATTACGCATTAATCCCCATTTTTTGTAAGCAGTTGTATCCGTGAAAATTTTCTTTCAAGAGATCAGAAATTGAAAGAACATAAGCGAAAAGAACAGAGAAAGTGAAAGATGTATGTACGTCTATATGTAATGGACGTCTGCGTGCACGTGTGTGTGAGTCTGTGTGTGCGTGCGTGCGTGCTTCTGCGTGTGTATCTGAGAAAGAAAGAGGGTGAGAATGAGAGATAGAGTGAGTGAGTGGGTGAAGTGTGTGTCGTGATGATTGACGTCTGTTAAGGTACACGCACACATATAGAAAAAGTGACGTAATTGTATAAAATTTTTACGATAGTTGATTTATGGAAAAGATGTTAAACATTTGATATGCAAATATGTGAATGAAAATTAAGTTTAATTTGTAGCCAAAAGAGAACTGAATCTTTCGACACCCCATACGTCAAAATCTGTAACTCGGTTTTGGAAAGCATAAGGAATATTTAATATCAAAGATGATGCAGACCTGTATATGGTAGCTATACCTGGTAGAAATAGCAGCCAAATCTCCCTCAAAACACCCCATTGTCTTAATCCCATAATTCTGCTTATTATGTAGTTTGAATGAGAAACTGTAACTAAAGATTAAAATTATTAACCCCACAGAGAGAGGAAAGAAGAGAGACAGCATAGCGACGGTTTTGGCTGACTGTCATCCCGTACTCCTCTTGTTGCTAGCGAAATGGCATGAGCCGGCAGTCTGAGGAACTGGTTGTTTTAAGAGCGAAACAAGCAGGACATAAAGATTACAAAAATAACGATTCTCACTTTGAAATTAACGATTACGGAATGCCCAGCTCTCTCATGTAACCATGTTTTAAATTTCAGCGTGATCGAATGAAAAATACTCGAATTATAAGCGCACACACATACAGACAGAACAGATTTTATATATTAAGATATACATATATATATATATTTATATATATATATATATATATAGAGAGAGATCGCAGTTTCGATTCTCAGACCGAGCATTGTGAGTGTTTATTGAGCGAAAACAACTAAAGTTCCACGAGGATCCGGCAGGGGTGGTGCTGTACTCTTTCGCCAGAACTTTCTCTCACTCTTTCTTCTGTTGGCCTGCTCACTTAGCCAGCGGGGTGGCATAATTTGAAGGCCAAAATAATGCGAAGCGCATTGTGACCAGTGATATGTAGCAACATCTGATAGCCTGATCGGTCAGGGTGATCATACATATATATATATATATATATATACACACAGATGTGTATATATTTACATATATACATATTGAAATACACTCTGTGTCACGCTGAATCTTCCTGGGAACTACAGTAAGTGTACACGTGTCTGTGGAGTGCTCAGTCACTTGCACGTTAATTTCTCAGCTGGACCCCTCGTCATCGTAATCGATGGAGTGCTCCTATATGTTTATGTATATATCTTTGTATAAGTATATATGTATTTATATTCCTATATATACATACACGCACATGCGTACATATCTTTGTGTGTGTATACAGCGTGTCTCAAAAAGATGTACTCACTCTTTGACCACCCGGTTCTCATGCATTTTGTGTTCAAGTATATGTTTATTTATATACGTACATTCCTAAAAAGTTAAAATTAATTCAGGAAAATAAATTGTTGAGGAAAGGATTATTTAATATCATTTAGAATTATTGAAAATGATAAAAAAAAAACGTCTGTAATCGTCTGTCAAAGTGTGAGTACATATTTTTGGGACACTCTGTATATCTATATATATATGTGACCGCGTGTGTACCGTTGGCGATTTTTTTTCCTCCTTCTTCCCTTCTCCGGATCTTTCCTTTTCCTATGTTTCTGACGAAGAGCTGCGCTGGAAACGTTAAACCCTCCTTCTTCCCTTCTTTCCTGAGCGTCCAATAATACTATATTTGTTCCACGTCCTCGCGTTGTTGTGTTTTCTCTTTGTTTGGAATAACTAAACTATATATATAATATATATATATATATATGTAAACGTGGGTGAGCGTAAATAGCTGCACACATACCCCGTTTATTGTTGAATAACCAGTCGATGGAACCGTCACATACTAAACAGACAAGAAATAGCAGCCAAAACTTCCTTAAGTTTTCCCTATCTACTGGCAGTAAAATAAATGTGGGGCTTGATGGTTAACGTAATCTTTGGCTCCTGAGTATACGGTAAATGATGGAAAGGTCATGGATGGAATACTTTTGATCAATGATCAGCTTCAGGCTAAACAAAAACAAGTAACGCGCGAAGACACATACGCACGCACTCACGCAGTTTCGCGCGCAAGTAGAGACAATCAGAAAAGCGCGAAAACTGAGATTGACGAACACACGCACACAAACAGCAGCATAGATTTATACACACACATACATACGCAATATTCTTTTATTCTTTTACAGGTTTCAGTCATTTGTCTGCTGCCATGCTAGAGCACCGCCTTTAGTAGAAACATATAGACCCCAAGATTTATTCTTTGTAAGCCTAGTACTTATTCTATCGGTCTCTTATGCCAAACCGCTAAATTACGGGTACGGAAACACACCAACATCAGTTAAGACACGATGGTTTGTGGACAAACACTGACACACAAATAAATACATAGATATGTATTTACATATAAGGGGCTTCTATCAGTTTCCGTTTACCTTATTCACTCACAAGGCTTTGGTCGACCAGAGGCTTTAGAAGACACCTGTCGAAGCTGCCACTCAGTGGGACTGAAACTGAAAACATGTGGTTGGGAAGCAAGCTTCTTACTCCACTGCCACTCCTGCGCTATATGTATATATATATATATATATATATATAATTTTAATCCAAACGGGAAAACAAAAAACAACAACAATGGAACAATTACAGTATTATTATTAATAGGCGCTCAGGAAATGGAAGCAGGAAGGTATGACGTTTCGAGCGGAGCTCTTCGTCGGAAACATAAAGAAGGAAGAGAGAGGAAAGAAAGATCCCAAAGCGGGCAACAGGGATAGAGAAAAAAAACGACTGGTGTTTACGAGTTACACATGGTGAAAGGCGGAAGTTTACGATAACAAGAGCAAAGTAGGTTTTTAAAGCCAAAGAGTGGAGACAAGGTTGGTAACGCAACAGATGTGTGTGTATGTGTGAGCGTGTGCGTGTGTGTATGTGTGTGTGTGAGGCGAGATAAAAAAAACAAAAAATATATGTATGTGTTAGTGTGTGCGTCTGTGTGTAGGCGTGTGAGGTAGGGCGAGACAGTGGTAGGCAAGCAGACAGTGGTCAGTAGTAAGAAAAAGAAGGAAGGAAAGAGGAAGGGATGGAGGGGAAGGGGTGTGGGGCGTATGTAGCGTGCCAGCGTGTGTTGAGTAGTAGTGTGTGTGTGGTCCAGTGTCGTGGTAGTATTAATGGCGAGTAGATTGATGTGTGTAAGAGTAGAGTAATGTATATATAAGCAATGTGTGTATATGTGTGCGCGTGTGTGTAACAAAAAAAGGGGGGGTTAAGGAAAAAGGACTACAGCTGAGGGGAAGATGGAAGAGTGGTCCCGCGGAGACGGGCGTGGGAAAACCCAACGACAAGCGACGGTCCCAGGAACGAGCGGGAGGTCTCGTCGGGTCCAAGAGCGAGGTGCATGCGGCGCGTATGCGTGCGCGAACCGGCGCAAGCGCGTGTGTGCGCGCGCCTGCGAGTATGCGCGTAAGTATGTATGTGTGTGGATGTGTGAGTGTGTCTGTGTGTATGTCTGGGTGTCAGTGTGTCCGATGAATGTATGTGAGTATGTGTGTATATATGTGTGTGCATAGATGTATGTCCGTGTGTGTGTGTGTGTGATGTGTGAGTGTGTATGTATGTACGTGTGGGTGTGTGGAAGTGTGTGTATGTGCATGTGTGTGCGCGTACATACAGGTGTGTGAGGTGTGAGTGTGTGTGTGTGTATGTATGTGTGAGTTGTATTATGTGTGTGTGTAGGATGCATGTATGTGTATGGGTGTATGTGTGTGTGTGTATGTATGTATGTGTACGTGCGTGTGTGTGTGTGTATGCGTGTAGGTGCGCGCGTGTGCATGCATGCATGCATGTGCGTATGTGTGTGTGTGTGCATGTGTGTGGGTATATATGTATGTGCGTATATGTGTGTGTATGTGCGTACATGTGTGTGTTGTGTATGCATGTGTGGTATGTAGGTGTGTAGGCGTTGTGTGTATAGGTGTATGTATGTAAGTATGTATGGGTGTGTCCGTGTATGTGTGTGTATGTATGTGTGTGTATGTAGGTGTGTGGGCGTGTGTATATGTGTGTGTATGTAGGTGTGTGGGCGTGTGTATATAGGTGTATGTATGTATGTCTGGGTGTGTCCGTGCATGTTTGTGTGTGTGTATGCATGTGTGTATATAGGTGTGTGTGTGTGTGTAATGTATGTGTGTATGCGTGTGTGTGCGTGTGTATGCGTGCGTGTTGTGTATGTAGGTGCGTGTGTATGGTGTGGGAGTGTAGGTGTGTGTGTGGTGTGCGTGTTTATTGGTGTGGTGTGTGCGTATGTGAGTGTGAGTGTATGGGTGTTGTCATGCATGTGTGTGCGCGTGCAGGTGAGTGGTGTGTTGTAAGTATGTGTGTGTGTATGTTTGTGTGAGTGTGTATGTGTGTATGTCTGTGTGTATGTATGTGCGTATAGGAGTATGTAGGTATGTGTGTGTGTATGTGTATGGGGTATGTATGTATGTGTGTGTGTGTGCATGTGTATAAGTATATGTGTGTGTGCGTATGTGTGTGTATGTGTATGTGTGTGTGTTTATGTATGTGTGTATGTATGTGTGTAGGCGTGTGTGTGTAGATGTATGTATGTATGGGTGTGTGTCGTGGTGTGTGTTGTGTGTGTGTAGGTAGGTGTGTGTGTCTGAGTGAGGGTATGGCTGTGTAGGTGTGTGTGTGTATGAATGTAAGTGTGTGTGTGTAAAGTGTAATGTATGTATGTAGTGTGTGTGTTGTGTGTATGTGTACGTGTGCGTGTGTATGTGTGTGGTGTATGCGTGTGAGTGTGAGTGTATGGGTGTATGTCTGTGTGTGTGTATGTCTGAAGTAGGTATGTGTGTGTATGTATGTATGTGTGTGTGTGGGGTATGTGTGTGTGTGTGTGTATGTGTGTGTGTGAGTAGGTGTGCGTGTATGTTGGGGTAGGGATGCATGCGAGTGTGTGGGTATGTATGCATACATACGCACGCGCACATCCGAAGCAAGCCCACACACACGAAGCGCGCTCACGCACACAACGCACAAGCAGTACAACGCAAGCCCAAGGGGCCGACCAAGCCCCCAGCGCGCGCCAAGGCGCGCGAGCGCAAAGGCCCTCGAACGCCCCGCTACGCGGGAACCGAGGATCCATCAGCCAAAACCGGAAAGCAGAAAAGAGGGGGGGCTGCCTGGATGCAAAAAGGTGTATGTGTGTGTGCATTCAGTGTAAGGGTGTGCATGTGTGGGTATGTATGTATGTGTGTGCCTACATGTATGTGTGCATGTGTGTGTGTGTGAAGTATGTACGTGCGGTGTGTGTGTGTGAGTGTGTGTGTATGTATGTGCGTATGTATGTGTGTGTATGTATGTGTATGTATTTGTCTGTGTGTGTGTGTGTGGTGTAAGTATGTATGTGTGTGTTGTATGTATGTTGTGTGTGTGTATGTGCATGTTGGTTTGTATGTTAGTGTGTGCAGTATGTCTATAAGTGTGTGTGATTAAATGTGTGAATGAATGTTGTACGTAATGGGTCTACGTATGTGTGTGTGTGTGAACAGGCGTGTGGGAGGTAGGTGGGTGGGTGTGTGTGGGTGGTGTATCGGGGAAAAAAAAAGGCGGATCTCAAGAGGAGGGGGCTGTGTTAAGTCCGTGTGGGGTGGTAGTTTTTGTAGGGTGAAGATGTAGCGTTGCTCCAAGTGGAGCCTGGAAAGTGGGCGACCATGGTGGGGGGCGAGACCAAACACTGAGATGTCATCTAGGGAATGGCCGGCCGAGCGGAAGTGGCGTGCGACGGGAGGAGAGAAAAGAGTGTAGGCGAACGTCCCTCAAGTGTTCAGTGAAACGGTCGGACAACCGGCGTCCCGTCTGTCCTACATACAGCATCCCGCATAGGTTGCATTTAATGCAGTAAATAAGGCCAGACGAGGTGCACGTAAAAGAGTGCCTAATGCGTACAGTATGGGTTGGAGCCGGTGACAGCGGTGGTGGTGTTTGGTGATGAAGGGGCAAGTGTTGCAGCGGGATCTAGAGCAAGGGAATGATCCGTGTGGGGCTGAGGGGAAGGGAAGGAGAGAGGGTGCTGTGGACCAGGAGGTCACGCAGATTGCGGGCTCGTTTGAAAGAGGACAGGGGTAGGTTAGGAAAATGGGGCGGGTGGTGGGATCAAGCTGGAGGCGACGGAAGGCACGTAGTATCTTGCGACGAAGGGGTAGGGTAGAGGGGTGGAAAAGGAGGGGGAAGGGGGGCGGTTGGGGGTGGGGGGAAGGAGACAGGGCGGTAGTGCGGTCGATGCGACGGGCGCGGGTGAGGGCATCAGAGAGGAGTATGGGTGGGTAACCTCGGAGTCTGAACATGCGGGCCAGGTATTGAGATTGGGTCTCGAAATCCTGGTCGCGGCTGCACAAACGTCGGAGGCGGAGGAACTGGGAGTAGGGGATGGCTCGTTTGGTGTGGAAGGGGTGGAGGAGAGAAGTTGAGATAGAGGTGGGAATCCGTAGGTTAAAGAAGGCGGTGGTGGTGAGAGAGTTGGAGGGGTGATCGATGCGGAGAGATGTCAAGGAAGTTGACAGAGGTGTTGGAGATGGTGGAGGTGAATTGAAGAGAGGGTGAAAGTTGGAAGGAAAGAGATGAATTGGCAGAGAAGTTCACGGGAAAGGGAGGTGGCACCTACGCAGTCGTCGATATAGCGACCGTATAGTTCGGGGGTCGGCCCAGAGAACTGGGAGAACACTTGGGCCTCAATGTAGCCAAGAAAGAGATTGGCGAAATTGGGGCCCATCCTAGTTCCCATCGCGACCCCGGACACCTGTTGGTACGTTTCCCCGGCGAACGTGAAGCAATTGAGGGTGAGGACGAGCTCAGCAAACGGAGAAGGGGGGGGGTGCGGGGGGTGGGGTCGGGACGACGGTCGAGGAAGTGTTGGAGGGCTAGGAGACCGTCGTTGTGGGGAATCACTGTGTACAGGGATTTTACATCTAAAGTGAAGAGGAGGTGTGAGGGGCTGGAAGGGAAGGAAAAGGAATTGAAGAGACGGAGGGCGTGGTTGGTGTCGTGTATGTGGGATGGGAGGGCTGCGACTAAGGGGACAGAATGCGGTCGAGGTATAGGGAGATGAGTTCAGTGGGGCAATTACAGGCAGAGACTATGGGACGGCCAGGATTAGAGGGTTTATGGATCTTGGGAAGGAAGTAGATGGTGGAGGTGCGGGTGTGCGGACGATGAGGTTGGTGGCGGTGGGGGGAGAGCGGAGGAGGAGATGAGGTCGCGGATGGTGGAGACACTCGCTGTTGGTAGGAGGAGGTGGGATCGGAGGGAGGAGGCGATAGATAGAAGAGGGGATTTTGAAGCTGGTTGAGCGCTTCCTCCCTGTATAGGTCCGCGCGCCACACTACCACTGCCCCGCCTTTGTCCGCCGGTTTGATGACAATGTCATCACGACGGCGGAGGTGGCGAAGGGCAATGGATTCGGCCCGAGTGAGGTTGGCTCGGCGGGGTCTTGGTTCAAAGTTGAAACGGTGGACCAAAGCGTTGCAGTCATGTACAAACGAATCTAGGCTACTGAAAAGGCCTGGGGGCGGCGTCCAGATGGATGGACGACGCCCCAGCTCCAAAAGGCAATCCTGATTGTTGTGACGCTGCGGGGACGCGTGGTAGTATGCGCAAAGTTTGAGGCGGCGCAGGAACAGGTTGACGTCCGCCCGAGTCTCGAACTCATCACAGTGGCGCGTGAGTGGCGTGAAGCGGAGACCCTTACTGAGGAGGGAGCGCTCAGCGGCGGAGAGGGGGAGGTTGGGGGGTATAGTGACAACAGCGCGAGGAAAGGGGGGTGGTGGAGGACTAGGGGCAGGCGGAGGGGGTGCAGGGGTGTGAAGGGGAGGGTAGGGGTGGTTGGGTGAAGATGGGTTAGGCGTGGGAAGGTCACGGTGGGGGGTCCGTGGTGGAAGGGGGGGTAGGGTGCGAAGGAGGGGGGAATAGTGGGGGGGGGTGGGGAAGGGGGTGAGGGGTTGAGGAGGAGCTGGAGTTTTTTGTTTTTTGTGTGTGAGGTAGTTGTAGAGTTGGTGGTTGAGATTAAGAATGAAGCGGAGGATAGGTATATATATATATATATATATATATATAGTGTGTGTTTGTGTGTGTGTGTATATTACTGTCTCCTCCCCCACATATGTGATGGCACAGGACCTGAACTTGGGAGGAGAGTGTTGGTCGATTGAATTGCCCCAAGTACTTCACTTGTTCCTCTTTGTTGTCTTTGCTGGACTTGAACTCAGAATATAGTGTGGCGAGATTAAATATCACCAAGTATTTTCTCTCACGCTCTAACGATTCAGTTTCCTATCGCTGGAATGGTAATGGTTTCAAAGTTTGGCACAAGTCCAGTAATTTCGAAGCAGGTTGATGTCGAATATATCGACGCTATTTTTCAACTGGTAATTTTATCGGCCCCGATCAATAAAAATCGAAGTCCACCACGACTGAATTTTGAACTCAGAGCTAAAGACGGACGAAATGCGGCAAAGCATTTTTTCCGTCGTGCTATCGATTCTACCAGCTTGCCGCTTTTGCCGTCCCAAAAGTAATAACGTTTTCTAAAGTTAGGCGAAGAGATTAAATCGATACCATAGCGTCTAATATTTCGCATGTACAGTAATTCCTCCGTTATCGCGGATGTTACGTTCCAGACCCCCTCGCGATAGGTGAAAATCCGCGAAGTAGATACAGTACTGTACTGTATATATTTTTAATAACTTTTATAATTTGTATATATTTATTTGGTTATAAATACAAAACACCACCACAGAGAAATCGACGTAAGCTTAAATAATAAACCGCGATAGGTTAACCGCGATATAGCGAATGGTTACTGTATTGTATTTTATCGTATCGAAGGCATGAAAGTTGACTCGGTGGAATTTGAACTCAGATCACGAACAAATACCAAAAATGTATTTCTTCTGGTGCTCTAACGATTCAGCTAGTTGTGGAAATGTCTCAGCTTTTGGCACAGGACCAATAGTTTTAGAATGTTGGGTGTTGAGTGGATTAAATCAACTCTCATTTCTTCGCTGCTAGTTTATTTTATCGATCCATGGAAAGGATGAAAAACCAAATTGACCTCTGAACTTAAAGAGCCGGAAGAAATGACGCTAAGCATATTGTCTGATGATCAAACGATTCTGCCAATCCACTACCCACAAATAATAAACTCTTATTTTGATGCAAGGCAAGTAATTTTAATGGGAGGGCTAAAGTAGATTAGCGAAGTAGATTGCATGGATGCCTGCTTTTTACTTTTATCAATAAAATATAATACCAGTCAAGTGCTTGGGTCGACGTAATCCCTTTGCCCTAAGCTTTTAATATTATTGATCTTGTGGCAAAATTTGAAACTGTTAATAGTATTAGTATAGGAGTAGCTGTGTGGTAAGTAGCTTGCTTACGAACCACATGGTTCCGAGTTCAGTCCCACTGCGTGGCACCTTGGACAAGTGTCTTCTACTATAGCCTCGGGCCAACCAAAGTTTTGTTAGTGGATTTGGTAGAGGGAAACTGAAAGAATCCCGTCGTATATATGTATATATTTGTGTGTGTGTGTGTGTGTCTGTGTTTGTCCCCCTAACATCGCTTGATAACCGATGCTGGTGTATTTACGTCCCCATAACTTAGCGGTTCGGCAAAAGGGACCGATAGAACAAGTACTAGGCTTACAAAGAATAAGTCCTGGGGTCGATTTGCTCGACTAAAGGCGGTGCTCCTGCATGGCCACAGTCAAATGACTGAAATAAGTAAAGAAGTAAAGGAGTTAGTTTTTATTTTTGTCCTTGTTTATTAGACACAAGCGCTTACCTGGTGAAAGAACCACTACAAAAAACAAGATACATACTGAGAACTTAGATAAAAACATTCGAATAATAACACTGACATAAACGTATTTACCTAGATGGAAGGCGGGGAGTTTTTTGCCTTCATTGTTGATAAATCTGAGTTGTTTATTTTATACTTGTTTTGTGTGTGTTTCTCTGTCTCTCATCGACGTACTTGCTGTAGAGAAAACCAGGATAAAAAAAAGGCACCACATAAAGCGAAATCACACAACAAACCCAAGGTGCAACGAATAATATTTTAGTAAGCAAGTCAGACATACAAACTCACAGCATCGCATATTACATTCACAACACACACACACACACACAGATATATAAATATATGCACATATATATATGGATAGGTATACACATATATATATACGCATTTATATAAATAGATATGTATACATATATATGCATATATATATTATATATCTATACATGTATACACACACACACCACACACATAGATACATATGCATGTATACACACATACATATACATATATATACACTGATATGTATATATATATATATATATTCACACACATATATACATAAATATATGCATGTATATATACATACATATATAGATACATATATTTATATACATACTTACATATATATACATATATTTATATACATGTGTGTGAATGTATGTATGCATGTATGTATGTAGCGTTTGTTTCGCTGACAAAAACACTTATTTTCCATATTTTCTTTTAACTTTGGAAACTCTTTCTTTCTTATACTTTTGCATTTTTTCTTTTTATCTTTTATTTGCCTTTCTACATTCTCTATCATTTTATTTTCCCTTTCACTGTCTTCTCTCTCTGCTCTCTCTCTCTCTCTCTTTCTCTCTCTCTCTCTCTTTAACTTATTCTTTCTCTGTCTTTCTAAATTCATATTAAACTCATTCACACTTTCACACTCGGCATTCTCTTTAACTTGAATTTCTCTATACAATTTCCACACACACACATGTTCATTTAATATATATAGTATAGGCGCAGGAATGGCTGTATTGTGAGAGACTCACTTCCCAACTACATGGTTTGGGGTTCAGTCCCACTGCGTGGGACTGAAGTGTCTTCTACCAGGGCAAGTGTCTTCTACTATAGCCTCGGTCCGACCAAAGCTTTATGAATGGATTTGGTAGGCGGAAACGGAAAGAAATATGTATGTATTTGTGTTCCTCTACTACCGCTTGACAACGGGCGTTGGTGTGTTTACGTTTCCGTAAACTAGC
>NC_043010.1:40777871-40815371 GCF_006345805.1 Octopus sinensis
CTGAGTAAAGCCATTATGTTGCACGTACTTTATTATATATCTATACGCGTGTTGTGTAGGTGGAATAATGAATATATATATATATAATATATATATATATACACACACATATATAGCGCCAGCGTGTGTGGTGTGAGTAAGAATGGAAAAATTGTGACAGGTGTTACGCAGGCGAGTTATTATAGATGCACTCGTATATATCTATATACGCCTACCCACTCATTTATTTGTATATATATATTTGTGTGTATTTAAATTTCATGCAATGGTGTGTGTGTATGAGAGAGAGATATGCATGCGCATCTTTAGAAATTAGGGGCCGCAATTACACTACAGCGCATAAGTGTGTGTTCGTGTGTGTGTCGTATTTATGTATATTTATGAGTAGCCATAGATTTAGTTTCACTTTTTATGTGATCAGCTGGGCTTAATGTATTCGGCGAGTTACTGTTTGTTTTTCAGTTCAAGTCGTAATGCCATCCTGCTTCTGTGCATGCATGCGGTTCTGTATGTGTGCGAGTGTGTGTTGCAGAAAATTTTGCCTCTGGAGTAAAAACGCGCACACTTGCAGGCAGGCAGAATCATGTGTGTATGAAAATATAGATAGGCAAATAGATAGATAGACAGATGAATAGACAGACAGGCAGATAGGTAGATAGATAGATAGATAGATAGATAGATAGATAGATAGATAGATAGATAGATAGATAGATAGATAGATATGCACACTTGCGCACATACAAACACGTTTACACAGAAAGAGATGTATGCATGATTGTATGTGTGTGTGTATATATAATAAATATGTGTATATATATGTATATATATATATATATATACATATATATACACGTTTATGTGTGTGCATGTGTGTAATTTTATGAATACGTACAATACATTTTTTTGTTTCCGCACACACACACACACAACACTATAAATACAAGTGTGCATGCATGCATGTGGGTGTGCGCGCGCGTTACTGTAAAAACATTAACCGAGAGGGAAAAAAATCAATAGATGGAGTTAAAACATTGATTTTTCTAAAAACGGTGAAAGTGGTTTGAAAGTTTCCTTTAAGTGGACTCGTCACACATGTTTTTGATACGCACACTTTGTGCAGTAAGCATTGCTGAAACTTCGAAGTGTCCGTCACAAATTTTCGGCATTGTGTGTGTGTATATATATATATAGGATCTTTTCGATCTGAACGGCAGTTTTTTCTAGCGGTGTCATATGAAATTGTCACCCTTAATTATGACCCTAGTATCGATCTATTGCATTTCAATCAGTTTCAGGGTTAGGGTTAGTTAAGGTTGGTTAGTGTTAGGTGTTGGGGAAGGGTATCTTTTTTTCTTCACAAATGTAAATAAACCCAATCTGTTTCTGAAACGAGGGACATATTCATACGGCACAGAATGTTTTTTACCTCAATGGACGTCATTGATTGGTTGAAATTGCAGAAATTAAAGAAAAAAGCAACAAATATCTTACAAACCATAGGATTTTCTCAATAAAGCCAAGAGAAAAAGATCCAAGATGTTTTATAAACACATTCTACCAGTATACGAAGTTTAAAATTTTTTAGTTACCTAGAAATTATGTTAAAAACTGCCGTTCAAACCGAAAAGATCCTATATATATATATATATTATATATATATACTTTAAGGAATAAATCCAAACTTACAGGGAAAAATTAGATTTAGGATTAAATCCAATTTTATAGTATAAATATATTATATTACATTATATTAAATAGAGATAAAACCACTATTAGGCAAATCAAACAGAGAAAAACATAAGCCAATAATTAAAATTAATTTAAAAATAAAATTAAAAATAAAACTTTTATATTTTAAAACTAATTTTATGTATTGGCTTATGTTTTCCACTGTTTGATTTGCCTAATAGTGGTTTTATCTCTAATTTAATATTATATATATATATATTATAATTATATATATATATGCAAACAATTCCAAATCGAATAAAAACGAACGATATATTAGCTTGATGCTCGGTGAATGGAGAGATGCACACGGGCGTACTTTGGGTAAAATAAAATACAGGAGGATCAGTTAATTATGATTTTATTCAACGCATTCCCTTCTTAGATTCACTTATTTATTGCAGCCGTCCTTCAGTTTTTCTAAGACCTGTAAAAGAGCTTGGGGAGTTGCGCCACGTGATACCCTTAAAACCAGGAACTTTTCAGCACCCCAGTATATATATATATATATATATATATATATATATCCAGTCATTAGACGAAATATTATTCATATAGAAAAAAATATATATATATATATATTTACACACACACACTTTGCGCTTGTTTGATTCGTTATTTTGCGACCATGCTGGAGCACCGATTTGACTGGTTTGAATTAACACAATGCCTCAAGTGCTTATTTTTGAATCTGGTACTTACTGGCGCTTATTTTAGCGGTTTCTCTTGCCGAATCGTCAGGATACGGATACGTAAACAAACCAGCACCGGTTGTCAATCGATGAGGTGGGAATAAACGCGAAGACAAAGACCACACGCATAAACACACGCAATCACTGTTTCCACTTACCAAATCATCATTTATTCACAAGGTCTTAGTCACCTCGGGGCCATGGTAGATGACGCTTCCCTAAGGTGTCTCGCAGTGGGACCGAACCCGAAATCGTATGGTTACTAAGCGAGGTACTTCACAACACACACACCTACACACATGAATGTTTGTTTTTATATATATATATATGGAAGCAATTGAAAATTAGCGGCAAGATTATGCAGTTCTTTTAGTCGGGTATATATTTATTTAGTGGAGGCGAGTGGCTTAGTGGTTAGGGTGTTAGCCTCATGATCGTCAGATTGTGGTTTCGATTCCTGGACCGGATGATGCGTCGTGTTTTTGAGCAAAACACTTCATTTCACGTTACTCCAGTCCATTCAGCTGGCAAAAATGAGTAACGCTGCGATGGACTGGCGTCCCGTCCAGCTGGGGAACACATACGCCATTGAAACCGGGCCCATGAGCCTGGCTAGGATTTAAAAGGGCGCATTTATTTTTTCTTATATATATATTTATTTACTTTAACACGGAAAATGTTGACAGTAACTTTTGATGTCGATGGATTCAATATGTAAGTATGTTTGCGTGTGTGTGTGTTTCCTGCAAAGCAGCGGGAATCTGAAGAACTGAAATAACTTGAAATATTCAAAAGCCTGGCTCTCGGTCAAAAATCTAAAATACATTCTGTCATTACATTTGATGTTCAGAAAAAGAGATCTGTGCGCGCACAGCAGCTCCCACCACACAATCACGCACGCGCGTGTATTTTAGCCCGGCGTGATAGCAATTCTACCAGATCATCTTAATGATGATAATAACAATGATAATGGAGGCGCAATGGCCCAGGGGTTAGGGCCGCGGACTCGCGGTCGGAGGATCGCAGTTTCGATTCCCAGACAGGGCGTTGTGTATGTTTATTGAGTGAAAACACCTAAAACTCAACGAGGCTCCGGCAGGTGGGGGTGGCGACCCCTGTTGTACTCTTTCGCCCCAACTTTCTCTTACTCTTTCTTCCTGTTTCTTAAGTAACGCTGCGATGGACTGACGTCCCGTCCAGCTGGGGGGATCACATACGCCATAGAAACCAGGAAACTGGGCCCATGAGCCTGGGTAAGCTTCAAAATGTCGCATAAAAAAAACAATGATAATAATAAAAATGTTAATAATAATAATAATAATAGTAATAATAGTTGAGTTGTTAAAATTGTTTGCCCAAGGGCTCCGGTTTCTATCCTACTTCGAGAATCGTGGATAAGTTTTTTGTATTCCAACACATGTGAGTGAAATCGTGTAGACGGAGACTTAATCTAAACTAACGAACACACCACGTTAAGCGAAAGAAATTCTACATGAAGATTATGCTAAGGTAACACGTGTTTCTGGAATTCTCAGCCACATATATATTCGATCATTTAACGAGTAATTTGTGTAGTTCAAAGAACAAGTGGATTATTGATTAACGAAACCGACGACAGATTTATCTATGTATGTATATATATATGTGCGTATGTATGTATGTATGTATATATGTATGTATGTATGTATGTATGTATGTATGTATGTATGTATGTAGTGTGTGTGTGTGTGTGAATGGACGAGTTTTAACTTTGAGGTTTTCGCTTTGATTTACAACTGATGACTAAGAAAGAGACAGCTGACATATTGATATTCTATAATATGAAATGCTAATATATTTTTTAATATCAAGTTTATATGTGTGAATGCATGTATCTTCAATTTACATGCATGCATGTGTGTGTGCATGATCTTGCATACACACACACACACATCTATATATATATAATAATATATATATATATATATATATTATATATATATATGTGTGTGTGTGTGGTGTGTTTGATTATGTATGATATGTATCTTTGTATACGTGTATATATGTGAGTGTATGCATGCATATGTGTGTATATATGTAGTGAGTCGTGAACGTATGTCAATATATATATATATTATATATATATATATATATGGTGGAAACAGTGACTGCGTATGTTTGTGTGTGTGTGTATGTGGTCTTTGCCTTGGCATTTATCCTTCACCTCACTGCTTGACAATCGGTGCTGGAACTTGACTGATGAAAGAAAGCCACGAATGACACATCTTCTTTTGCCTGTCCTTCTAATTGTTGTTTCTCTTGCCCGCCTTTGCATTGTCTATCTGTCCGAACGTTTTAATGCCCTCTAGTAAGATCCAAGGATCGAGATGTAGGAAGAAACTTAGCTTCTAGCAAACCGTAGTAAATATATAAAAAACAACATTCAGGAACAATAGTGTTTTAAAGCGGAAGGTTGTAGATTTATTTCCGTAACATATGTAACCTGGATATTATCCACTCCATTCACCTAACTCTTATATATTAGTATGCATTATACATACAGGTGTAAATTTTATTCTTTTCTGTATGCATGTCCAGTTTATGCATATTCATGCACCAACGCATGCATGAAAATAAAAAAAAGATGGCGTGAGAGTTGGTACGTTTTATCCAACCGTGTAACTCCACAATCGAGGTTACGGACCCGTTAGAAACACTCGCACCCTTTATTCAAATCAAACCCGCAAATCATTGTCGCCAGATATCTGCTTCCCTCGTAATAATAATTTTCTTATGTGTGTCGTATCTCTTCCACCAGGAGCACACAAGTGACAAATACGTTTAAGAGACATTTTACCGACTGTGATTCGCAAAGTAACGTTTGTATTCGTCACGTGGTTCGTGGGAGAGCCTGTGATATTACAATACGCTTCCTCTTGAAGGAAACTGTAACATGAGTTCATAAGAGCGTGAACAGAGTGTCCATTTCTCGAGAGCTGAAAACAAAGAAAAATTTTTTTCTCTGTTTCCCAAGGGAGAATTTGTTATCAGAAACTTCGGTGAGACTTCTCTGAATGATATACTGACTTAAGAGAGACTACACTACACGTAAGTACAAACCTATAAATACATCACCCAATTAATCTTATGTATACCGGACATTGTTACAGGATCTTATGGATCTTTTACGAGATCTGAATTAACGAGTGAACCTCTCTGGGTAACGAGGGATCTTTTACATAGCCGCCTGGCCCACCAGAAATAAGTTAAAACCTCGCGAAATAAAGGCGTAAAGTTTTATATCGTTTGTTGAATAAAACACGATTATGCGATAATCTTGGTCCTTCTGGATCGGGGGTGATCTGAGATTATGCAACAATTGTCATGCAAACTGAACCGACGAAGGAAACCCTATGTGGTCATTCAATCTCCTAGAAATAGCAGGGATAATTTACCTTCCGAAATAGGTAATTTTTGACAATATAATTCTAGATGCACGATACATGAACTAAAATAAAGACGGGTTAGTAAGACCTTTAATGACAAACACGCTGGATCAGCGCTTATTCGTGGCTGAACAATCAGCGTGTGACATCTCATTTAGTCTTCGTTATTACATGGAAGAAAACATTTATTTTCAGGTTATTTGTTTAGTTTTATTTTAATACTGGTGGAACTTCAGCATCATTACATAGATGTTTCAGTCCAATTGACTTACGGCTCGATCGTCGGTTCGCTACATTTTCCAATTGGAAAGACGATAATGACAAGCGGTGTAATCCCAAGAGAGATGCGACATTTCTCAAAAGTATCTAGTCTGTTGTTGATTTTCTCTTTGATGTATGCATCCTTCACAAATTAAGATCTGGTAAAGACACACAGATACACTCACGCAGGCTGGTTTCCATCAAATTCTACTAACAAAGTATAGGCTACATCAGTTGGGTGCAACTTTTTTTCAGAAGGTGATTAACAAAATTCACGAAGAAAATTTCATCAGCCACCGAGAGTATTTTTATTTTTAGTAGCATTTATATTTCAAATTTTAGGGTACTGGTGTTTAAACCTCAGTATTCACTTGGCTATTTTATCGACCCGAAAGAATAAAAAAAAATGTCGACCTCGACAGAATTTGAACCCAGAACGTAGACTGACGAAATACACTGAGTGTTTTTGTCTCGCTAATCATTTGTAGCTCGCCGCTAATTTGATGCTTTTGTGAATTTACTTTCGTTTTCAACTTTTGACTGATTCTTGTAACAATAACGAACTCGCTGGTTTATGAAACTGGTCGCGAGACACATATACTTTGATACGGAACATTGTTAGTACACTTGGATTACATCGTGCATCACTGAGCCAGAGTAATAGATTCTTTTGTAGGATCGAATCTGGAATTACGTGACTATGAACAAGTTATTGCAATAGCATAGCTGTAGTTTCGATGTAAGACATCATTATCTATGCAGCACACTTTGGCCGGGTTGCTAATTTGTATGGTTGCATGCGTGAGAAACATATACACGGCCGACCGATTACTAGAAAAAAACATCCAACTATCCCTCAGATCATACTGTTATACCGCGTAAAAATGTAAAGGAGAAATCGTATAATATCTTAGATATACCATGACTGCGATAAAAAAACAAACAAGCGGCAAATTGGAGCGGTCGTTAGAGTATCGGATAAAATGCCTTGCCATATTTGTTTTGATTCGCATGGCTCTGAGGTTAAATTTTGCCTTTTCTCGTTGAAGGGTCCATTACGGGGCAGTGGATTGGCGCCAACTGTGAGACTTGGCCAGGTGCCTTGTAATGTATCTGTTCCGATTCTATAAGTCCTGTCTTCACAGTTTCTTTAGGTGTTATACTTAATACGGTGCCGTTTCACAGATCCATGTAACATTTTGGATATCTTAAAATATTCCACTTTGTTGCGGTCAAATCTCTGAGTTGAGAATACCTTCATTCCCCACTCCTTCTTACCAATTTGGGAGGCTCTGTAAAGCCACCATGGGAACTGTCTTCCTAAGTAAAAAAAAAAACGGCTGGTTATTGCTGTCACGCCTGCTGGATCAGGACTGACCTAGGGTTAAACAATACACGCTCAGAACAAGACAATGAAGGATCACCGTTTACATCGGTGTTTCTCAACCATTTTTTACCTATGGAATCCTTTTCTTCCTCTTTTACTTAGATGGACCCCGGCGTTCAAAAAGATCATATATTTTCGAATTAAATATCATTAGGAAGTGTATAAGAAAATTAAAATATTTTGTCTATCGTAGAAATATAACCAAGTTACTTTAGGTAAATTTGACAAAATCTTATATTGACCCCTAATGGCCGTATGGACTCCCAAGGGTCATATGGAGCCCCAAGGGCCATATGGACCCCGGTCAAGAATCAATGATTTACATGATCACCAGATATGCTAGAAATAACAGCTAAAAACGTGCTACAAAACCCAACGTCACGACAGTTTGACAAAATCGTAAATTTGAGAACATATTAAGAAATGAAATCCGAATTACGAGGTGAAAAAACGGGATGGTCAAGGCTGTACCGTCTTTATTAACTTCTGCTCGTAGAAAAGACTGAATGATATCATCGTCACTTTCACAGATTGAATTACAGTGTAAACTTACACCAGTCGCTGGTGAAATAAACTGACAGATCGCTAATTCACCGGCTCATTAAGAGCATGTGTGATTTTCAATAACGATATTCCTGTTATGTGTGTGTATGGACAGTTATGTGTGTGTGTGAACAGTCATGTGTTGGTAAATGTTAAAGCATGTGTGTGTGAGTATGTGTATAGTGATACTGTGAACTGAAGGTAAATTGTGTATGTGTCTTAAGGTTTATGTATATTAACGTGGATTGTATATATATGTTTCTGTATATCTGAGCTTGTGTATGCTTGCTTCTGTTTGGATGCGTCTGTCTGTGGTTTTTTCCATGTCAGGTGCATGTACACGTGGTGATGGTTGTTAATGCGAGCGTGTGTGTAGTGCTGACGTGTGTGTATATATTAAGGTTTCATTGTATTAGCGGTGTAATTAAATGTGTGTTGGAGAGTGTGTACGTAGGTCTGTGTATGACGCGTTTATACTTTCATATATGCGTGTGTGTGTGTGTATATATATATATATATATATATATATATATATATATATTTGTGAGGTGAGTGCATCGTGTGTTTGCAAGAGAGCTTCTGTGTATGAAGTATATATATGTGTGTTTGCGTGCCTGTACGCTTTTACTTGCTTCAGTCATTTGGCATGCTGGAGCTCCGTCTTTAGTCGAGCAAATCGACCCAGGACTTATTCTTTGTAAGGCTAGTACTTATTCTATCGACATCTTTTGCCGAATCGCTAAGTTA
Source organism: Octopus sinensis (assembly GCF_006345805.1). Taxonomy (NCBI): domain Eukaryota; kingdom Metazoa; phylum Mollusca; class Cephalopoda; order Octopoda; family Octopodidae; genus Octopus; species Octopus sinensis. The sequence goes on from NC_043010.1 coordinate 40,786,655, forward strand.
CAGGGACGTAAACACACCAGCATCGTTTGTCAAGTGATGTTGGCGGGGGGGGGGACAAACACAGGCACACAAACATACACACACACACACACACACATACTTATATACGACGGGCTTTTTCAGTTTCCGTCTACCAAATCCACTCACAAGGCTTTGGTCGGCGCGGAGCTATAGTAGAAGACACTTGCCCAAAGTGCCACGTAGTGGGACTGAACCCTGAACCATGTGGTCAGTAAGCAAGCTACTTACCGCACAGCCACTCCTACGCCGATATCTGTATGTTTACCCTGCTAATGAGTGTAGACAATTGGTTTGTGTTTGAATACTAAGGGTGCGTATATGTGTCGATAAGTGTATGCGTATGTATATATATGTATGTTTACATATAAACGTTTGTGTGCATGATGTTTGTATATGTATGTAAAATGCTATGGGCGTACGCCATGGAAGTTGCTGATTTGTTGTATGTGACTGTTTAATGTTAACATTTGTGTGTGTGTGGTTGTATTTGCGATTCTGTTAAGGTGTGTGTGTGCTCGCGCGCGCTTAACAAATGTTTGATGAATTATATCTTAATCAATAATCAAATATGATTATGTTCAATCATAATTGATTATCCCTCTTAATTGGTTTTAGTGATCGTATTTCGCATCGAATATATATATGTATACATACATGCATATATATATATACACATATATATACACATACATACATATATATACACATATATACATACATATATATATATATACATATATACATACATATATATACACATATATACATACATATATATATATATACATATATACATACATATATATACACATATATATACATACATATATATATATACATATACATGCATATACATATATACATACATATACCCATACATATATAGATATATATATATATATGTGTGTGTGTGTGTGTGTGTCTTTGGTATGGCAAACAGGAAAATAGAACTCAAAACATATATGTAGGTAGGTAGGTAGGTAGGTGTGTGTGTGTGTTTGTGAATTCATTATGATTAGTAAACTTCTTAAGGCGGCGAGCTGGTAGAATCGTTAGCACGCCGGCCGAACTGCTTACCGGTATATCATCTGCCACTACGTTCTGAGTTCAAATTACGCTGAGGTCGACTTTGCCTTTCATTCTTTCGGGGGTCGATGAAATAAGTACCAGTTACGCACTAGGCTCGATATAATTGACTAGCCCACTTCCGCGAAATTTTCGAGCCCTTCTGCCTAGAGTAGAAACAACTATTAGTGAACTGCAGAAGTTACACTGATTCAACGGCTGAGGGTTTTGTTTCGGGCATTGCCATTCAAGAAAATCTTGGCCTTTCTGCTCAGTGACTTTTGCTGATTAGAAGTATATAGATATTATTATTATTATTATTATTATTATTATTATATATACATACACACACACATAGAAACACATACACAGACAAACAATTATAAATAAGGGCAAAAAGAAAAAAATGTTTGCATATATGCTGAAAAATAGACTCTAAATCGTCTAACGACATAAAATATTTTCACTCATATATATATATATATATATATATATAACAGAGATGTACTTGCATAGCAAGTGACCTGATCTGAGATCGTATGCTGAAACAAAAACAATTGCAGCGTGGAAGGTGCTTATAAGCCGTTTAAAAACACACAAAAACCGTTGGATTCACTTCAACATTTAAATTTAATTTGTCGAAATATTTTGGTCGCTTTGAAAATGCGACCTGTTCACTGATAAAATTCCGTGAAGCACGGAATTTTGTCAGTGAACAGGTCGCGGTTTCAAAGCGGCGAAAATATTTTAACAAATTTCAAATTTGAATTTGATGTGAATCGAACGGTTGTTGTGTGTTTTTAAATGGCTTATAAACACCTTCCACGCTGCAATTATATATATATATATATAGATATATATATATATATATTTATTTATTTTATCATAAAATAAATTACTTTACTCTGCTATGTATTGAGTACCTTATTTACTGTGGTTAACCCCGACTCAACCCGGGACCTACATATATATATATATAGAGAGAGAGAGAGATGTATACCCACTAACACACACGTGCCCACATGCACAGCACGGATATATATTTGCATATGTTATATAAGCTGTGATTCAGTTGATGATCTGACGCTTCATTGCTACTCGGAGTCTTAAAACTCTGATGCACACGTTCGATCGATCGCGCACAAAAGAGCAAATTGCTCTATGTTCTTAAGTATACCTTAAGCACATGAAACTCCGTATAGCAATAGAGCAGATAACATTATGTATTTATGTATCTGCACCTCCGTATGGTCGTGTGGCGGTGAGGATTGGGGGTGTGCATTTGCATATTCATGTAAGTACATGTATGGGTATGCGGATATGTCATCTATCTATCTATCTATCTATCTGTCAATATGTTGTGTGTCTGTATATCAGTGTGTACATGTCTTTTGCTTGTCCTTCTCACCGTTCGACAACAGGTGTTGCTTTGTTTACGTTCCCATAATTCAACTGTTCGGTAAAAGACCCTCATAGAATGGGTAAGATATTTCTGAAAAAAGAAATCATAAATGAATAATAGAACGTACTTCGGTCGATTTCACCGATTAAATCTTTCAAGTCGATGCCCCAGCATGGCCACAGTCCAATACCTAAAACAAGCAAAAAAAAATAACAATATTTGTAAAGTAATACTGGTTACAAAATTTGGCACAAGGCGAGTAATTTCGTTTGTTAAGCCAATTACATCGACCCCAGGGCTCAAATGGTAGTTATTTTACTGACCCCGAAAGGATGAATGGCAAAATGGGACTCGATGGAATTTGAACTCAAAGCGTAAAGACGGAGAAAATGGAACTAAGTATTTTGCTCGACGTGCTAACAATCCTTTCCTACTCTAGGCACAAGGCCCGACATTTTTGGTGAGGGGGCTAGTCGATTAGATCGACTCCAGTACGCATCTGGTACTTAATTTATCGAACCGCGAAAGGATTAAAGGCAAAGTTGACCTCGGCGGAATTTGAACTCAGAACGTAAAGACAGACGAAATACTGCTAAGCATTTCGCCAGTCGTTCTAACGTTTCTGCCAGCTCGCTGCCCTAATCAAATGTAAAATATTCTTTTCTACTCAAGGCACAAGGCCCGAAATTTTGGGGGAAGGGGTCAGTCGGTTAGATTGACCCCAGTATGCAACTGGTAATTAATTTATCGACCCGCGTAGGATGAAAGGCAAAGTCGACCTCGGCGGAATATTGAATTCAGAAGGTAGCGAAAGGTGAAGTACTGCTAAGAATTTCGCCCGGCGTGGTAATAATCCTACCAGCTCACCACCTTTTACTATGAAAGAATATAACCAAAATGTTTGACAAATATAATAGCAATCCTCAGTGAATTACATGCAGTAACATTTCATTTTATTTGTCTGCTTGTTCTTTCGTTGTGCTGTTTTGGCTCGAGTCATCTCGATCCAATAGACCTGTGATACGAGTCGCCCTAGACATGACCATCTTATTTTTGTGTGTATCTAGTTAGGGGTTGTGGCGTGCGCTTTCCCTAGAGAAACCTATCCTGGTCCATTACGCGTCAGCGTATTTGTGCAATCGAAGAGCAACTATATAGAAATGCTAGTGTAGAAACAACGTAATGTTTTGTATATACGCCATTTTGAAATTCATTTTCAGAAAACAAATTAAACAGATGAGTGAATACGGCAATTACGTTACATTAAGTTCATTTTGTGTGTTTGCATTTCTGTAGGTATGTATATGTGCGTAGATGAAGGTGGGTGTGTGTGTGTATATGTATATATGTATGTTTATAAGTGAGTGCATATATATATATATGCGTGTGTATATATGTTTATATGTATATATGTGTGTGTATATATATGTGTGTGTATATATATATTTATATATGTGTGTGTATATATATATATATATATATGTTTGTGTATGTACATATATATATATATATATATATATATAGATTTAGATGTGTATGGATGGATGGTTGGAGAGATATATGCATGAAATTGTATTTATACACATATATTTGTGTTTCTATGTTATATACACATAACGTACGCGTGTGTGTGTTTATATATATATATATATATATATATAATGAGGGTGTGTCTGTGTATATAAATATATACGTATGTTTAAGATAGGTATGTATGTATTTATACATGAATATATGTGAATAGTATATTCGTGCGAGTGTGCATGAAGGTATGTATACATGGGTGAGTGTATATATATTGTGTGCGATTTGATTAGTATTTATACTTTTAATACTGTTCAAGTGATTAAATCTTGCCATAACTTCAGAGAAAAATGTGTTGTATATTTGTGTGTATGTGTGTTCTGTGTCTGTATGCGTATATTACGCGACTGTGTGCCTCTCAATTTTCGTCAGTTCTTTGAATTATTCCTATGAAGGCTGGAATGGTTTGTAACTAATAAATCAAAATTCTGAATTGGAATTTAAATAAAAACGTTTGTAAAGCGTAACATATTCAATAGTATAGTCTTGTATATTCATCTTACAGACTAAATTTGCAGATTACATCTTAGTAACATAAGCAAAGGCTCGGCTTATTACAAGTACAGATTGAAGTTTATAGCTTGGGTTGCGAAGATATAGGCTTGTTGTGTGGTAAGAACTTCCCAACTACATGGTTCCGAGTTCAGTCTCACCTTAGGCATGTGTATTGTACTATAACAACTATAAGAAACCTGTCGTATACACACACACACACACACATATATATATATATATATATTATATATATATATATATATATGTGTGTGTGTGTGTGTCTGTATACATTTATGTATGTTTGTCCCCCACCCCCGCTTGACAACTATTATTGTGTGTTTACGTCCTCTGTAACTTAGCGCTTCGGCGAAAGCTACCAACATAAGTATTAGGCTTTAAAAAATGAAATAAATACTAGGATCGATTAGTTCGGCTAAAATACCTCCAGGTGGTTCATCAGTATAGCAGCATTTTAATGATTGAAACAGGCATAACATAAAGAAGTTTCGATTGTTTTTCAATGATCCTAAATCGGATGTACTCAACCGTTGGGTTGTTCATATCAGCGATACTAGATTTCTTTTCTACAATCTGAAACAAGTATGTCCGGCATTTCTTTAGCATTCAGTAGCAGATTTTGATGAGAATATTTCACAATTATTCGCTGATGCCTCTTAACAATTAAATCCTGGTTAGTGAGGGCGCGTGGACCGATGGTTAGAGTGTTGCACTGACAATCATGTGATGGTGATTTCGACTCCTGGGCAGGGCAGTATGTTGTGTTCTTGAACAAAATACTTCATTTCACATTGCTATGCGATCCTTTTGACACCCGACGTTTTGCTCACGTGTATTTCAACAGGTAAAGTCGATTTGATGGCGTGTATGATCTCTAAACAGAACAAACACTTGATAACTATATGCATGTCATATGTGCAGGCTGTTCAGCAATACATTGCGGAATCATCTTTCTCATATATCGAAAGACTACCAAGAAAGAAAGCCCAGATTAACCCTAGACCAATGATAAATGGCATTACAACGATGGCGATCCCTTTTGTTTCGTATACCAATTTCTTTATTGTCCACTGGGGGCCAAACATAGAAATGGACAGAACAACTGATGGGATCAGTAAAGTGATATGATTTTATATATGTGACTTTAAAAATTTAAATGCAATATAAAAAAAGCGAATGGAATTAACAATACAAAAACAATACAAATGAAGCGATGATCAGACCACGCTCTGACCCCACAAGCCCCAATCTACCGTTGGTACCTTTTTTTGTTCTTTCTTTCCCTCTTTTCACGTGGTTCCTTGCACGCACAACACTCGTGCAACATGCTTCCATCTCTTTTGGAACGTACACTCCGACAGACATCTCTTCTCCAGCCACAGTTTCCTTTTCAAATGAAAAGAAAGAAATGATCGTAAATTGTGGCCAGAGATAAAGTTGCCTGTCTTAATTCCTTTTATTCTAGTCTTTCATACTGCCTCTTTCGCTATTGCTACAACCGTGAGAAAACAATTCTTACCTTCATTCGTTAAAACTCCCGGTGGGTCAATTATAAAAATTGACCCACCGAGAGTTTTAACGAACGAAAGTAAGAATTTTTTTCGTATACCATGGACTAAATTATCAAGTGTCATTTTTTTTTGAGATGCTAGAGTTTTATTCGAGGAAGATTTGCATGCGCTTTCTTGCTTTAGAAAACAAAATACATCACGACACACAAGAGTACGAGGCTGATAATTTTAAAGGAAAGGATACGTTATATGCGTAAGAATCATCCATTAACACAGCCGATATTTTCAGTTGCATGGTCAATGATTAAGGGTTTCGATATTTTTACATGGTGTTGTTTGGCATAAAAATCTATCAAAGTATGTTGAACGGTATATCTTTTTATTTAAATTAGCTCGTGACTCTAATGATGCATGTTTTTTCGGTAACGGATTACGATCATAATTTTGAGAGTTCAATTCCTTGGTCGGAAAGTGCGATGCTTTCTTGAGTAAATTATTTCATTTCAGTTGGTTCAGTTTACTTAGCTAGCACAGAGTCTGCCAATATTTTCAAACTTTAAACAATTTTAAACGATGCCCGAAGATAGAATACCTATTCCAGCATTTTAATAATATTTTGTACTCAGAGGTTGCTTTGTTGCTTTTTGAAAATGTATTTCCGTTGCCGCTTTGCCAAGAGGATTAGTCTTAGACTGAATACAAATCCAACGGTGATTTGAAAAAGGTGGAGGAAACAGAACACCTTTAATTTTCCTGTTACCGTCACAACAGAAAAAAATATTTTCTATTTATTCCATGTTTTATTTGCGAAGATTTTAACCTGTGTATTGTGTAAAGGAGGTTTGGGTAGCTTTTCTGGATTGCAGAGAGTATATAGCTTTTTCCCTCTCATGCGGTTTCGAGTTCAGTGCGGAACCTTGGGCAAGTATCTTCTCCTATAACTCCTGGCCGACCATCGCTCGTGAGTGAATTTGGTAGACGAAAACTCAGTGGAAAACTGCTGTGTGTGTGTATATATGGGTGCGTGTATGCGGGTGCCTTTACGTTTGTGTTTGTTCTTCCGACTGCTTGATAACTGTTGTTGATTTGCTTACGTTCTCGTAACTTAGTCGTTTGGCAAAAAGGACTCGATGAAATAAGCTTCATACTTGTTCCAGTAAACCTTCAAAGAGTTAGTAATGGGGAAATATAACCTCACGTGCCCATCACTTACAAGTATATATAATTTTTTATCTCGTGAAATGTTTAGTAGTCATTATATCCAATGTATGTCTCCTTACACTTCCGTCTACGCCGCCCTTAAATGTTGCACCACAAAACCTCGGTCTTTCCCGTCAAAATGATTCAACAACAAAACAATTAAGTACATCAGTTTTTATTTTAGTTCGTTCGCTTGATAAACCGTTTGATTGTCAGATCTGATTTTCTCGGAAACTACTAAACCAAGGAATACAATTTTGTTTATCAATGGTTATTACTACGGAAAATATTGTTTTGTTTTTCGAAATTTTTACGTTCTCATTGTTTGAATATAGACTGATCGTAAATACAAAAAAAAAAGGCAGGGAAAACAAAAATTGAATCACTTATACGGAAAATTAAATCAATTATACGGAAATTGAAATACAATTTGCTTACAGACGTTTATGATTAAAGAACCCAGTTACTCATGAAGCGAAATGAATTGTAGATGAACAAATGGCTGATAACACACATATCTACATACGAAACAGTTTAAAATATTATGGCTATAAAAGCTAAGCAAGAAGAAAATATATTCAGATACTGATCTCATATCGTATTTCTTTTATCTTTTAATTGTTTCAGTTATTGGACTGATGCTATGCTGAGGCACCGCCTTGAAGTACTTCCGTCTTTTTAAAGCTTAGTACTTGTTTTATCGGGCTTTTAGACAGAAACAACACAACAACGGTTGTCAAGCAAGCAGAGTAGACACAAGCACACACACACACACATATATATATATATATATATTATACAAAGCACACAGTCGTACAACTCCACCTTTGTGCTTGTTCCTTATAAGTCTAATACGGTTTTTATTGCTCTCAGTATAAATATGTCGATGTGTATGAGTGTGTGAGTTTGCGTGTCTTACTGTTTGCCCATAGCTACCACATGTTAACTGGTGTTGGTTAGTTTTATGACCCGTGACATCAGTAGTTTAATAATAAAAAAAAAGAAACCGATAGTATGGGTACCAAGCTTTAAAAAATATAAGTACTATGATCGATTTGTTTGACTAACCCTTCAATGTGATGTCCCAGTATTGGCCGCTGTTCAATGACTAAAACAAGAATAAAAGAGTAAAACAAAATGGCCAACGAATATAAATTCTGTGTTGGGACATGGATAAACGTAAATACGACGTTACAAGCATCACTTTATTCTCTCTCTCTCTCTCTCTCTCTCTCTCTTCCATATCCATGGTTATAGGCATCTTACGTATTATTCTTCATGCAACCTAAGTATTTAGCATGACTTCCTGTAACATATTATTGTTGATGAATCTAATAGCTTATATCGGAAGCATAAAATCTCCAGAAAATCATTCGTATGCAATATCAACAAAGTGGGGGAGAAATGCTTCTCATATTTCACATGGCCGAACTTCTAAAATGTTGGAGGTATATTTCCCAGACCATCTAAGTTAGAGATTTTTATACGTTAATAGAGATCACATGCGTGAACGTTACTATTTTCTTAGCACCACGGCATGTTAATCTCAGTTTAACAAATCTTGTATGTAATATAAAAACCGCCATGTTAAAGAGACTTCGAAAATGTGTAAATGTCGCTCTAAAACAATGCGTCGTGCATTACACTGAACAATTCTTCCCTGGGTCCCCTATATTTAGAACTGTTTCAATGTACCCATCTTGAAAGTGCTTGTTTTTATTCGCGGTTTTCTTATAGTTCTAAAGATGGGCTTCACATATAATTATGTAGCTAATTCTTTTACCATTGCTAATGCTTTTTCATATCCATTTGGAAGATAATCAATTAAGCAATTAGTAGCGTTATATTCTTTAATGAAATTACGCTAGACAATTCTACAGAGACCATCTGTACTGTTTCCCTGTCAGCATTTCTTCTAAAGCTATGCCAAACAGTCGTTATCAGTACTAGACAAACGATAATTTTCAGTTTGTAATACAAAATTGTGACGGTGGGCGACCAAGTGGTTGGGTTGTTGCATGTTCTAACGAACGTTGTTTCGTTTTCCCGGACCGGGCGTTGCGTTGTATGCCATAAGCAGAACATTATATTTCACATTACTGCAGTCCACTTAAGTATGAGTTCCAGCAAGTTCAGCTGCGATAACACTGGGTCTCGTTCAGGGGAATGGAGTGGGGGGTGGGGAGTATGTTGTAATCTCAGTCACTTATAGGCAATGGAAGAAAGGTTAAGCTCTGGTCTTGTTGAATCCATGAATTCATTAAAGACCTAAGTATAATTCTAACATAGAAGAAACTCAAAACTGTTTTATTTCATATTGCAAACCTGAGGTATGATTTCCGAATATTCGTTGCGAACTTCACAAATTTCTTTTGTTTCATAAGTAATAACTTCATGACATTCTGATCTGTCCTCACAGCAATGTTTTTCCATGAGGCATTTGGCATTTGTTCCTCAATACATGTTACTAAAAAAAATATAGACAGAAAACGAAAACGGTACCAAAACATGTGTTGCACCTCCTTTGTCACCATTGCAATGAAGCTATGACGTCTTCAAGGTATATAAATGATCGCGTGAATTTTACTTGATGTTCCGTGCACGAGCCTTTTCAGTCTCTCTTTTGCTTCAGTTTTTTTTAGTGTTGCTGGTCATATTTGGGCTATTATTGCAATCCTTTGATGCTACATCTATGTGCAAGTCTAGACTCTCTCTCTCTCTCTCTCTCTCTCTCTCTTACACAAACACGCGCAACATGCACTCGTACAATGAAACATAAAAAGAAAACTACGCCATTGTTGTGACGCTGGCCAAGTTAGGTAAATAATAATAGGGTGACATTAAAGGCTTTACGGTTACATTTTCACTTAACATCGTTTCGGCTAATGCACATTTTCTGTTTACTTTTGAATCATTTGTTAAATTCTAAAATGTAAGAGGGTTTTTCTTTTGCGCCCTTTTCTTTCCTATAATTGTTTACTTATAGTATCTATAACTGATTTATAGCTCACTAAAAGTAATTTTGTTTATGTCTTCTGCATCTTAAAATAGATTGTAACTGAAATATCTTCCGCAGAACATAGATCAGAGGTCATTCTAAGATGAAGTCGAAATATTTAGCTTTTTAACCCGGTTTAAGAGCTTTTCCTAAACAGCATTTTCCAACAAACAGATGCTTTCAGTCGGAACACTTTTTTTTCTATACTGAATGCGAGCTTCTTTAGAGATAACCGGATGTAAATGTTCGTCCATTGTCAAATCCAATTTTATATTAGTTTCAACAAGACCTAAAACATTTCTATTGTGCGGTGCAGATAATGTGTCTGAAATTCCTCTGAAAGCCAAATTTTGTTCCGTTAAATACTGATTAATGCTCATTAAATGTTCCAGAACTTTACACCAACACTCTCCGTTCGTTTTCCACACGTGACTGCATCTTCTTATCAATAGTTTTATTAGTTAGAAATCGCAGTGATGTTTCGAATCACTTCTTAAAACATTCCAGATGATGTACTTAATTTTCATGTGGCTACAAATATTCATGAGCATGCTTCCAGTCATTAATTCCAGATTTTACCAAATTGACTGGTTTCAGAATCCAAAAGCTTTGCGACGAAACAATAAATTTTATTGGTGTTCTCTGACGAAATAAGTCACCTTCTCGGAAATTTTTCACCATTTTAAATGTTCTCATACATCATCGGAACAAAGAATCTATGTATATTTGCAACTTTAGGAAATCTTTTGTTTGTTAAAAAAAAATGTAGACCCGTCTATAATATAATCAGTTTCCGTTACCGATTCATCTGGTCAGCGTCTTGAAGCATGGTAATTGATATTTCTTGAGAGGAAATTTTCAACTTTACTTGTAAAATTGCTAGAATTTGTTAAAGTGTCTTTATTGCATTTTCAACAATATTGCAAGTGCAGCAGTGTTGTTTCGATTTGAGCGTACAATTTCCCTTACTAATTGTTGGTACTCCGTCGGTTACGACGACGAGGGTTCCAGTTGATCCGATCAACGGAATAGCCTACTCGTGAAATTAACGTGCAAGTGGCTGAGCACTCCACAGACATGTATACCCATAACGTAGTTCTCGGGGGAGATTCAGCGTGACACAAAGAGTGACAAGGCTGGCCCTTTCAAATACAGGTACAGCAGAAACTGAAAGAAAGAGTGAGAGAAAGTTGTGGTGGAAGAGTACAGCAGAGATCGCCACCACCCCCTGCCGGAGCCTCGTTGAGTTTTAGGTGTTTTCGCTCAATAAACACTCACAACGCCCGGTCTGGGAATCGAAACTGCGAGTCCGCTGCCCTTACCACTGGGCCATTGCGCCTCCACACTTACTAATTAGAATGTACACTATCTTTAATTGGTTAGACTAATAACCGTGAGAGACAGGTGTAGCAGGGTTCGACTTACATTGTGAACTCTGGTAGATTTACCGCTGTAAGAACTATCCAGCTTTGGGAGCTTTTTGTTTTCTTCATCTTCTTATAATGCGGGTACGAAAATAATTTACAATTGGATTATTGGTTCACTTCCTTTAGCTCGGGTGGATGACAAACTTACCAATGAAGAAATAAGTCAACTTATAACCAATGAATAAATGAGTTTGCTCACTTTTCAGAAGAAAGTTGATCAGAATCGGAGACGATAAGTTTACTCACAACGGTTTAAGTGTCTCAGATTCCTGGTTGTGAGAGAGATTCCCCAGAAAGTTGTGGTTTGTACAACAATGATTCGGTAAAGGGGAGTAGGTTAAGTATATGAAAGGATTAAGGATGCAGACTATCCAAATGCTATTATTGCCAGGACTTGTTTGATCTAAATGCTGGAATGAGCTCCCAAAATTTCAACACAAACTAATCCGCTAGCCGAAAAACTGTTTTATATAAATATTTTAGTGAATCTCCCGTGCTATTTAATATCCTTGCTTCATAATTCGTTTATGGACGAGATGCTCCGTTACAATATTTCTCTTATTTAAAAGTTATTGTTTATGTTGCAGTTACTATATTGATAAGAAAGAATTTGATGCCTCCCTTGTCAGTGTGCTTAAAAGAAACATTTAGACTGACTTCACACAGTTTGAACTTGCCTAATACAATCATCGACTTTTATGTACGCTTAAGTTAATCAAAATAACACCGGGTGTCGTGGAACAGCGTTTCGTTCATGTAAATTAATTGAGCGAGCATACATCAGTTTTGGAACGGGAAGAAACTTGATATGATAGTCTTCATGCTGAGAGTGCAACAACGTCTGGTTTTAGTTTAGCACTGGAATGTGTAACCCAACTGAATTAAGGAAAGCAACAAATAGCATAGCAATAAATTATTTCTCTTTTGCCATAGAAATATCTTTCAGAAATATAATGTAACCATCTAGGAAAACTCTGAGTAACGTCATCACCATTTCTGTTAACTATATAAAATATATACACTTTGTAATAAATTCTTTTCTTCCTTTATATAACACAACACACATATGGCCTTGCAAAGAAGTGACAAGTGTGTTTTTATTTGAATAATAGTGAAGTTGTAAACTAGATATGAATCTTCGGATTAAGATGTATAAATTGTTTACATTTTCTAATTCGTAAAGGGGGACCGTTTAAATTTTTAAAATTGATTATAAAAAGTCGAAATGTTAGGAACAGGAATTTTATTAATTAGTCTGCGATCCAAGTGTTTTTTCATAAATAGCTATTACTTTTTCGTAAAGTCATTTAATGAAAAATTTTATTCATTGTTGATGTTAAACTATTACATACTTCGAATTGTTTTGTTATTAATAATGATCCGAAACCATCTAATTTGCATCCAGTATAAGTCCATACACGCTCAGTATTTAAAGCTAATTTTCTTAAAATGAATGCATATAATAATAATCTTTTTCCTAATAACTTTCCAAACTCTAAATAGCAAATAACGTTTGAAACATTTTCAGCAGTTACATCCTTATTCAACCGACTGACTACTGTATATTTTTCCCAACCTGATGAGTGTAAACTGACTTAAACGACAGACAAATAACGCACTTCGTGAAACGTGAAATAATTCATATTTTAGAAGGTTATGTTGCCTATCTAAAGCAGCTTTGCTTCTGAATCATGACAAAAATGAGCAAACGAACCGAGACAAGTGACCAGATCTACCACGACAATATTGAAATAAGAATGCTCCGTCCACAGTCAAATTTTCTCATATTCTGTTAAACAGGTAGGGCCAGCATTCTCAATTCTTTACGTTTACTAATAAATTAGTAGTTCAATTCATTTGACCTCATAGGTTACAATCAAAGATACAGCTTCTTTGATTTCATTCACCTCACAACTAACTCTACCTCTTGATAACCTCTGGAGTTTCGATTCTTTAAAGGGGGTCATAGCCTTTAATGAATCGAAGGTCTTGAAAGTCACACCAAACTGATACATTCTTCTTTAATATACACTTCTTGCTGAAAACTGAATGTATTTCTTTATGTCCGAACCAAACGACTCAGTCTCCTCTTCTGGTAACACGTTCACCTACGTAACATTTTAAAGGTAGATTAACTTTCTTCAAACCATTTTCACATTATGTTATCTAAATGTCATTATTATTTTAAAAGTTCCCATACATTAGACGTTATATACCCCTAAGTACGTGGCGCCCAAGGTGGTTCTTGCAGTTGCCTCTATCTACAGCCGACCCCGACAGCAACATTATTTCTTTCAGATATTTGAACCAGTAAAGATGTTCACAGTACAAAATACATTGAGATGCTAACAAGAAATGTTTTTACAAACACAAGGGTGCATAGCAACATAATTATTTCTCATTAATGGAAGTTTTAATAGATACTTTTAAATTCAAATACTGGGTACACATAAATATATAGAGAGAAATATTTTCACTGACTCAGATACAAAGCTATATAATTTCTTTCGGTTATTGATGGCTATAAAACTTAGTTCCGTAAAATACATTCAGATATTAACCGCATATCTAGTGAATATTTTTCTTTTCATTTTCATTGGTTAACTTGCTGGTTAATATTAAGTAAATTATTTTTATTTTTATGCGGTGGATTAGAATGGCGAACGCATCAAACGTTGCCCTGTTTGCAAATAATTTATATCTAATCAAAACTAAAATCAATATTCTGTAGATATCAAGGCAGCCTTTTTTTATATAGATTCTTTAATTTTCTAGCAAACATCGCCATTAATGACCAGTTTGAGATGAGATATAAATTTGCCGAGAACGATTCACGATAATTGTCGTGATCAAACTTAAGGGGGTATGCTCACATGACTCTAAAGCAATGCAGCATGACAAATGTTACGCAACACCAACGATCGGATCTTAGTGAAAGCGGCGAGTATACGTGAATGTGGATGCGAACACCAAAAGAAAATCTGAACGTCCACTGTAATGATGTCCTGCTTCAAATTAAAATACACAGTTCATTAAAATACAATTAACTTTTAATAGATCGTGTGTTCTAGGTTCATTTCGTGCCTCGTTAACTTTGCCTTTCATACTTTCGGGATCGATAATACAATGTACCTGTACTGGGGCTGATGGTATCGACGTAACGACTCTTCTCATGATTATTGTCCTCATATCAAATTAAGATAGTACCATAGCGTGTGAGAATCCATATCATTTAGAGGTTAATTTTTATTTGAACTCTCTGAAATTATCGTTTTCATGACTTCTTCAAAAATGCTGATATTGTCGCTCAGTATCATCTTAGTTTTGATCGATCCCTAATCGAAAGTATTGCAGTTGTGATTATCCAGAATTTTATTCAGATATAGTGTATATAGTGCTACATGTTTTCAATGTATCTCCTTTGTTTTAATTCTTTTCCTACTAACCCGCGCCTCAGACCACTTTTGATTCTACGATACAACTTTCCCGTTTTAAAATGTTCTAAGTTTACAACCATCCATCAAAATTTCATGTGCATTTCTGTTTCAAACACTAATTTAATAATGACAAAACTATTTTACTAAGTCCTTCATTATGTTCAGAATCAACTGAAGCGCTGACAATATGATTCAACAGAAATATACTAACAAAATATGTAGGACGCTAATGTGTTATTTAGGTTAACTTGGTTGTTATTCCTCTTAAAGCATGCGACCTGATGTAATCTCTCCATATTTCTCTCGACATATTTCTCTCTGGAGAAAACAAAGAGAAGCACAACATTTTTTAATGATAATTCCTCTTGTTCGGATCCTAGAATAGCAGAATCGATTAATCATGGGGTTCAACGCCTCCCATTTACGTTCCTTTGAATATTGAATTCAATTTGCATCGGGGCAAGGTCAAAAATGAAATAAGTTACGATGAAGTATCGGAGGTGATATAATCGATTACACTTTCCACCAAAATTTGTGATAACGTGTGTTAATTATTATAAATCTTTTTGAAGAAAATCGTTCACGTTAATTAGTTAATTAATTACAGTAGCGATTTTTCAAGATATATTACTATACTGCACCATCAATTAGGCAATAACCGTGTTAAAGCATATCACCATCTTCTGCAAGCAATGTTTGTGTGTGTACGTACCTATATGATAGATAGAGATTGAGATAGATAGATAGATAGTGCATTAAAAACAGTTACGTTTGATAACTAAATATCCGACACCTCAAAATCTCGCGCCATGTCTGCGGTAAAGTGTGAAGTACACAACTTTTACTTACGTTTTCTTTGAATAATATTTGGAGTTACTTTCTTCTGTTTCTCATAACTAAAAATAGACAGCAAAATCTTCCATAAAATCGATAAGGACCGACTATTTATAAACTACTCATTGTGCTTAACACAACATATATTCGGTTGGTTTTATCTTTATTTAATTACTTTTCCGTTATGGAATAGTCACCATGACGTCTTTGGAGCACTTCCCATACTAGTGGAGATCAGGTCTGGACGTTTTCAAAAGATTGCACTCTGCTTTAGGAACCCAAGCGCATGTGGTGATGTCAATTCGGACAAAAATCTAAGTCAACCACCCAAGATCTTGGCTATAAAAAGTAAGTGTAATGGAATAATATTTTAGATTTAAAGATAATGAGGAAATATTTTATAACAATAAGAAAATATTTTGTGTCTGGGGAGAGTCGTTCTCTTTTAGTTCCTTATTTAACAGACTCACGGCTTCGATTTCCACTCACTTATTTTTTTTTCTCAAAATTTTGTTGCTTCTTGCAACCTCCTCGTTGCGTCTTAAAACTAATTCAGTAGTTGTTGACTCTGAATGGACAGAGTCAACGACTATTGAAGAGGTTGCAAGACGCAATAAAAATTTTAGAAAACATGAATAAATAAATGAGTGGAAATCGAACCGGTGAGTGTCTTAAGTAATAAGGCACTAAAAGAGAATGACTCTCCCCAGACACAATAAAATGTGCTTCAGCACAGGAATTCACATAAAGAATCTTGCAAACCAAATACAAAAACGACATAAGAAAATAGTTTATGAATATTTCTAAGATTATGAAATGAAAGAGAACGGCGGTTTCGATACTCCTTGCCTATGGAGATAATATACGATTACTCGAACTAGTTTAGCTAATGGATTTAGAAACCCCAAAATTACAGTTTCGTGTCCGCAAAAATATGAACATCTCTACTAATGTAAGCCTTAATATAGTATGCTTAAAATAAGATGAACAGACATAGGCGAAACCGGTTTGTTTCATAAGAATGGATCTAGAATTAAGAGCAGACAATGATAACTTGAACGAGAAAGAAGCATTACTGAGTGTAGATCTGAAACAAACACTGTATTTGAGAATAAAATGTTTTAGAATACTTTGATCAGAGTTTTTGCTTCAAGCAGGACTAAGTTGGAGCTAAACAGTAATTTTTTTTTTTGAAGGCGCTAATTGCACAATCCAAACTCGGCGACTAATTAGAAAATTACTATATGTAAATCTCACAACGAGAGATATTTAGCAGCAGTACTTTGGAGTAAAGGTTGTTTGCCAACATAACATGGCAGTCCTGGTTTAGGATGAAGGTTGCTGTAATTTAGCCCCAGGAACACCGTCTCCAACTGGCTATACGATACAATCTGTGTCCTTATATTTTCGAACAAGGGAATCTAGCACCACCACTCAACTCAAAACAATATCTGTGTATCGCGATTCCCGGGTTATTTCCCTTTATCAGCACAGACTAATTGTTCTGAGCTGCCATGTTTTGTGTTGGCAAACAATCTTTACTCGGCGACTGATATTTTCAATTTTTCTAACGTTAGTTTATGGAAAGAATCGAGAAAAAAAGACGTCGAACAAAAATGCCTTGCGGTATATAGTTACGTCCCTTTGCGTTGTGTGTTCACAATTCAGCCGATATCGATAAAAGCTTCCAACCAGCCGAAACGAAATAAAATGCTGCGCGAGTGACATACTGCTGTAGATGAGATTCACGACACCTGCTACTTCAAAAGTTTTTACCTTTCCTTTGGCGATATTGACCAATATAAATACGATATATTCCTTTGTTTGCCAAAATATACAACCATCAATACACAATATCAAGACTATCATTAACTGGGTCACTAGATATGTCTGTGTATATGGGAGGGTGTAAACATAGCACCGGCAACCTGTTGAATCATTGTGCAAGTTCAGTGATTTAAATATTTCGCTTAGGTTAACTAAAACTGTCCTATCTCGTTTAATGTGCGTAAACACACACGCACGCAAACAGATGCATACGACAGGGTGCATAAATGTGCTTTCAATGTAATGTGTATGCATGCATATATGTGTGTGCGTAAGCTCAAACAAATTACCTTACAGATATCTACATATCTTACCAATTTTTCAATCTAGACACCAATTAATGATTTCTCGTATTATCACAACGGACGCAAACTAATGAGAGGAGGCCATTACAAACGATTGTATTGATCGCCCCCACCACCTCCATAACCACCCAAATATATTCCCGATACGTACATAAATTATCGAACGCCACCTCCTATTCTCTCTCTCTCTCTCTCTCTCTCTCTTTCCCTCTCCCCTCTATTCCTTTATATTCCCCAACACCGGAGCTGACGAAAGTGAAAGTAGAACATACAAAGCGAAATTGTCCGCTGCAAGAGACGAAATGAGGTACTTAACTTGACACTCAACAATTTCTTCGACTTCTAGGTAAACCTCAATCGTATAAACAAAATCACCAATCGATATCAGAACATAGTATTAATCTTCGCCATCGTCTAATATAATAAAAATAAATGTTGAGTTATTCACGCCTAGACTGCTTAGAAAGATTCTGCTCAATAGAAGACATTGCTACAGTGTGTCTGTTGTGAAGTGAAATGTGTACTTATTTGCTATTTTATTGTATATAGTAATTAGTGTACTTACAGTGTGTCACTGGTGTGAGTGGTGTGTGCGTGCGGGTGTTCGAGTATGTGGCCAGTGCAATCACTTGAGCGAGTCTCCAGCGTTTAACACCGTATCGATCGGTCGATTGTGTTGATTCTCGAAAACTTTATCGATCTCTTAATCATTCTGGTACATATACATATATATATATATAATATATATATATATATAATATATATATATATATATAATATATATATATATATATTATATATATATATAATATATATATATATTATATATATAATATATATATATATATAGATAGATAGATATAGGCGCAAATGTGGCTTAGTGGTAGGGAACTTGCTTCCCAGCCACATGATTCCGGGTTCAGTCCCACTGCGTAGCACCTTGCGCAAGTGTCTTCTATAGCCTCATGCTCACCAAAGATTTTTGAGTGGATTTGGTAGAGGGAAAGTGAAAAGAAGCCGGTCATATATATATATATATATATATATATATATATATATACATACATATTTGTGTGTGTGTGTGATTCTTTTTGTTATGCTCCAATGCTTGACAACTCGTTTTACGTTCCTGTAGCATAGCATTTCATCAAAAAGATCAGAGTAAGTAACAAGCTTTAAGGTAAAAATACTGAGGTCAATTCATTCGTCTAAAATTCTTCAATTCTTCATGGCCACAGTCTTATAACTGAAATTAGTAAAAAGATATACATATCTTTAGATGGTAGGCGCATATATAGCTATAGGGTCAAAAGATTCACTCCTCCGTCCTAGATTCGATCCTACGGCATCTTTATTAAGTGGATTATTACAATAGCTTCAGGGGAGGCGCAATGGCCCAGTGGTTAGGGCAGCCGACTCGCGGTCATAAGATCGCGGTTTCGATTCCCAGACCGGGCGTTGTGAGTGTTTATTGAGCGAAAACACCTAAAGCTCCACGAGGCTCCGGCAGGGATGGTGGTGATCCCTGCTGTACTCTTTCACCACAACTTTCTCTCACTCTTACTTCCTGTTTCTGTTGTGCCTGTATTTCAAAGGGCCGGCCTTGTCACTCTCTGAATATCCCCGAGAACTACGTTAAGGGTACACGTGTCTGTGGAGTGTTCAGCCACTTACACGTTAATTTCACGAGCAGGCTGTTCCGTTGATTCGGATCAACCGGAACCCTCGTCGTCGTAACCGACGGAGTGCTTCCCATCCACAATAGCTTCAGATCAACATTGTTAATATTTGATTCTGCTTGTCACATTCTCTGTGAGAGTGATCGCGCGTGCGCACAGTATGTGGTAACGAGCAAGAGAAAAAGTACTCAAGAGATGTATTAGAGTGTTATTAATATCATAACAAACCCATTAACTGTAGTTTCGGTGCAAGTTGACGCGTCTTCACGGTGCTTTAATGACTAAATAATAAATAGGAGAATCAAAAATTGCAACAACAAAAAAACAACCTGGTGGGCGAGCACACACAGTTTTCATTGGTTAATGAAGTTCTCGCGGTACACGTGTAATCAGATTAATAATTCAGCAGGGAACCCTTAACGTAGGAAACAAAAATAATTATTCACAGAATTTCTTTAAAGAACTGAGGAAAATAAAGTTGATACAATTAATTAAATAAAATGATTTTAAAAAAACAGTGTGTATACACATAGGAAAACGAACAAATTCGTTTTAAGACGCTTATGTGTGTGTCGTCTGAAAGGTGAAGTTATTCTCCGCAGATAAATTACAGCTGTGATTAGCAAATTCACGTTCGGTTCTGCCGGAATGTATTAAGAATGAATGCATACTGTTTATAGTTTTGGTTTGAATTTTCGCTGCTTTTTTTTTTTTTTTCGCGCGCAAAGATTTATTTTCCATTTGGCAGACATCTGCAAGCATCTGCAATAATTTGCTGATTTCTATAAACAAGAGACAAAGTTCTTGTTGCTTAGAATCATTGACTAGCTTTGATTGAAGAGCCATAACTAGATGGAAGTGCTTCGTGTTGTCTCACAATTTCATTACCTCGATGAATCGAGTGTGTGATGTGAACACATTGTTTCAAAAGTAAATGTGTATTCTGAAGACAAATGACAACAATTAGATACTCACTTTCGAATCTTTGCGGAGACCCATGAGAGTGAATACGTACGTTATCATGCGTGTGTGTGTCGATATATAGACACGT
This sequence comes from Octopus sinensis, assembly GCF_006345805.1. Lineage (NCBI taxonomy): Eukaryota > Metazoa > Mollusca > Cephalopoda > Octopoda > Octopodidae > Octopus > Octopus sinensis. The sequence continues at coordinate 40,807,509 of NC_043010.1, forward strand.
TGATATATATATATATATAGATATGTAGTGAGTGAGAGAGAGATAATGATGCAAATAAACACGCTTGAGCTTGATGTATAAAATATACATATAGACATGTGAATATATATATATATAAACTGGAAATGTTCAGAACATCATGAATATTTAGGTATAAGCATAAAGATATTTATATACTTACAAAACAGATTGACATAGAGTACAAAAAATACAGGAAACTAAGAGGAAAGGGCACGGTATTTCAGATCCGACAGCTGTTTCAGTCCTCGTTGACGATTTCGGATTATAAGTTCAGATCATTAGACCACTACTACGTGTTTTCTACCCTGGGTATCTCTCTGTATCTCATCTGTTGACTCTCCTCTCTCTCTCTCTCTATCTATCTATCTATCTATCTATCTCCCATGATATATATATTTGTGAATTCGTGTATTTATATATACATGTATATATGTATATGTATGTGTTTGTGTTTGCCCCTGAAAACTAGCAGATTGGCAAGAGACCGATAAAATAATTACCAGACTTTCAAAAATATGTACTGGGGTCGATTTTTTTTCTACTTAAACCTACAGAGCGGTGCCCCAGCATGGCCTTAGAACAATGATTGAAACAAAATATAAATTAAAACACTCTTACCATCTGCAAACTTTTACTAGCGCAGGATGCGGTAGAAAAACCAGTGAGAATTTTTTCTACTGCACTCTGTATTTGTTCTCTTGTAAACGAATACAAATTATGTAACACGAGGCGCAATGGCCCAGTGGAGGCGCAATGGCCCAGTGGTTAGGGCAGCGGACTCGCGCTCATAGGATCGCGGTTTCGATTCCCAGACCGGACGTTGTGAGTGTTTATTGAGCGAAAACACCTAAAGCTCCACGAGGCTCCGGCAGGGGATGGTGGTGATCCCTGCTGTACTCTTTCACCACAACTTTCTCTCACTCTTACTTCCTGTTTCTGTTGTACCTGTATTTCAAAGGGCCGGCCTTGTCACTATCTGTGTCACGCTGAATATCCCCGAGAACTACGTTAAGGGTACACGTGTCTGTGGCGTGCTCAGCCACTTACACGTTAATTTCACGAGCAGGCTGTTCCGTTGATTCGGATCAACCGGAACCCTCGTCGTCGTAACCGACGGAGTGCTTCCATTCCATTCCATGTAACACGACACAATACTACAAGATCGATACTGGGAAATTTATCCAGTCTTATCAAATAAAATGAAATATAAAGTTTAATAAATTGCTTTTAAAAATATACAAATTTGAATTTAAATATTAAATTCTCTGTGCGGCCCGTGTGCTCAGCTGCAGTTCTCACGAAGATTGTCGGTGGGTAAATATGTTAACTTAGAAATTTATGAAGAGTCGGGCATTTACACTTTTCCGAATAAGAACATATATGCATGAGACACTATAGCAAAATATTAAAGGGAGTTTCACAAAAGAAAAATATCTATTAGCGACAGAAGCAGTATTAATACCGTGTGGTGATATTTATCCCTACTTAAATGAGGACGTTCTGTTAGAACAAACTTTCTGACAGATACCATGAGAGAAACTTGTTCCGTTTGTGGAGAGATAAATACTCATCACCACCAGCACCGAAGCCACCAGATTACATGATTTCGACATTCCTTGGTTGAATATCTGAAACCCGCTTCGGTCCCAACACTGACCATGGGATTGCACCTAGGAAGTTACCCTCCCAGGCACAAATCCGGGCAAGTTGTTTATAGAAGACTAGCATACCATGCATACCGGCTTCCCCTCTCCACGCCACCAGTGTTATCCAAGGGAAAAGCAAAGGGGCCGATACAGCTTAGCACCTGTGACGTCGCAACTCACTTCTATAGCTGAATGAACTGGAGCAACGTGAAATTGCCTTGCTCATGAATACAACACGCAGCCCGGTCCGGGATTCGAGCTCACAACCTCACGGTCGTAAGCTCGACGCTCTAACCGCTGAGCCATGCGCTATGCGTTGAATATAGCATATAGAAAATCTTAGATCGTACTGTTCGAACCTATAGTTTTTTTTTTTTATTTTTGATCGAAGAATAAGCTGCATGTAAAGGGTTCACTCAAGAAATCAATGACTACAGGTTGCTTTTGCTTCGAATCCGTTATTTGCCAAGAATGAAGAGGAAGAAGGATTTGATTTACTGTAGTTGTTTCACTGATAAGTGCAGTTTGAATGACTTATGTCATCAAGTAAGAACGCTATGCATGCTTCTGCATTACTTTCAGTGCAATCCTTATGTGGGTGTTAGTACATTGCTTTGAAATAAAGTGTGTGCGTGTGTGTGTCTTGCACCAAACATTTGGCAAACAAACGATCAGTTTTTTTTTATTCATAGGAAGTGCAAAGCTATATATACGCACACCATTACTAAATATAACGCAAAAAATAAATGGACAGATGATCTGCCAAATAGTTTTTGAAGTTAGTGCAAAAGCAACAAAAACAGAAACCCCCAAAGGAAGGAATTTGACAAGTGCTGATATTCTGGTAAATCAAATTATTTACGATATTGAACGATATTTAAAAAACTATATTTGTTTTGAAAAAACAAAATGATTTTGTTTATTTAGAAAGTAAAGTTTGATAATCAATATTTTTTGCTATGATTATCATGTAGATTTTAATTCAATTAACCGTTACTATCAAGATTGTCTAAGACAATATTGCGGACAGATAGTTACCATCTTTTCTATACACTCGTTAACAAAGATCTAATGCTCTTGACAACCCAAAATGCTTTCATACCATCACTCCATCTGCTAGAAATAGCAGTTGAACATTTCATTAAATGTTCCCTGTCGTCATTCTATTATATAACAAAAAAGTAGTTACACCATTTCATTTCTTTTTATATTTCAGGTTAACAATAATACTTAAGGCGGCGAGCTGGCAGAATCGTTAGCACGCCGGGCAAAATGCTTAGCAGCGATTCCTCTGCCGTTATGTTCTGAGTTCAAATTCCGCCGAGGTCGACTTTGCCTTTCATTCTTTCGGGGTCGGTTAAATAAGTACCAAGTTACGTACTGTGGTCGATGCAATCGACTTAATCCCTTTGTCTGTCCTTGTTTGTCCCCTTTATGTTTAGCCCCCTATGAGCAATAAAGAAATAGATGATACTTTGTTGGAGGGACGCATGCGATTTTCAGTCGTATGAGGCTCAGCAGCAGCCAGAAATATTTGACAACGAATCGAACAAGAAATTTATATACAGCCGTTCGACCTGGTAGAATTAGTAACTAAACACCCCTAAAATCTACAGCGTATCCTCTTGGGGGATAGTCATTGAACATATTTCCTCGTAGGTTCGGAACTCGCGCTTGATACCAAAAACAGGCCAACGAACAAAACAACATCTACTGGAGTGCAACCAGCGATCTATCAAATCACACTCCTCCGTTTTTAAAAGAAGATAATTTAGTTTAATGTAGCCAATTATGTGAGGGGAAACAAACGAAGAATAAATGGTCTCAGTACTTGGCAGGTACTTTATTTACGAAGCCCGAAAGGATGAAAGTCAACCGCTGCAGAGTTTACCCTCCGCTCTTACATTTCGTCTTACATACAGTGTGTATGAAAATCATATCATTTAAATGTATCGTCCTTTATTTTTATAACGGTAGAATATTTGAGGAGAATTTGTCTGCTGTTTCTAACATAATGTGGACCATGCAATGGCTTCCTTGTTCGCTAAAAATTAAATTCTCAACATCATTTTTACTATCGAGCATTCCGAGGGTTGACAAAAAAAGTTCTAGTTATATTCTTGGTTAGATCTAATTAAATGTACCCCAGCGAAAAATTGAGTCAAATACGTTGAGCATTTTACTTACGTACAAGTCAAATGCTTCGGCCAAAATTAACAATGATAAAACGATTTGCAAACCGATACACCAAGACGATTTTGGAGGACCCAATATTCTATGTTAAATGCAGCGGGGTTTGCAAAGATAGCGTTTACTCTGCGTATATATTACTTTGACTTAGAAAAATACGATACGAAGTTTACGCTTTGCGGTCATTCTTCAGGAAGTTGATTTCGCCTTTCATCTATTGAAGTCGCTGTTTGTTGAAATTTTTGGCTTCCTCCCTACGTTAAACATCAATAGTATTCTTTCTTTGCATTGTTTGCTTATTTGTCATTCCGTTGCGGCCATTCTAGAGCACCGACTTCAATGGTTTTAAACGAACCAATCGATCATAGTCTCCTGTGTTTCTCGGTTTCTGGCCAAATCAATTACGTTAGAGGACATTAAAGAACATATGACATACACGAATGCATCTTCATATAACTCTTTATTTCAGCCATTAGACTGCAACCATGCCGGAGCAACGCATTGAAGAGTTTATCTGCACAAATCGAACCTATTCTTTATCCTTTTACAATCTCATATTTATTCTATCGCTCCCTTATGTCAAACTGCTATGTTACGAGGACGCAAACGAAAGAAACATAAGTTGACACGTGGGATCAAGTACATGCGCGCGCATACAAGTAAACGACGTTAAGCCAAATTCATTCATGAAGCTTTGATCTATTTGAGGCTATAGTTGAAGACACCTAGAGGTGCCGTGCTGTGATACTGAATCCGAAAGCACATGGTTGCAAATCGAGGGCAGTTAACCACAAACTGGATCTGCATCCTCTCTTTCTTCATGGTTCCGGTTTCGGACCTATGCTTGGTACCTTGAGCAAGTGTCTTCTTCTATAGCCTCGGACTGACCAAAGCCTTGTGAGTGGATTCGGTAGACGGAAACGGAAATCCCGTCGAATTTGTGTGTGTATCCGTGTATGTTTTCCTCCGCCGATTGGTAACCGATGTTGGTGTGTTTACGTCTCCGTATATTAGTGGTTCGGCAAAAGAGATCGATAAAAATAAGTACCAGGCTTTAAAATCTTGGGGGTGATTTGTTAGACTAAAACACTTCAAAGCTGTGCTCCAGCATGGCCGCGGTCAAATGACTCAAACAAGTAAATGATAAAAGATATGATCTTGATGTTAGTTCGAAGTTTATGATTGCTCTCCTTCCTCAGACACACACTCTTTCTATCTCCCTCTCCGTCTGTCCTCGTGATGCAATTCCACACAGTTTACGACGTCTACGTTCCACTGAAAAGTCGCCATTCCACCCAGGACCCTTGCTGGATAGATATACAGTACACTAGTGTTGAACCCGAAACCACATATTTGCCAGGTAGGCTACTTTACCGCATAGCCATGCCTGCGCCTATGTTGGTGTTTTGCCAGAATCTATAGAATGATAAACTGATAAACGGAGCAGCTTTTGTAAATTGTTCCTTGTAATATTGGCCAGTGACACTTTGTATATAGAGAATGTGTGACCCGACAGTTCGACTCACGAAACGCCCTCTCTCCATTATCACACCACTTCCAAAATATTATCTTTTATTGGCAATCTTCCCTGAATTTCCCATTTGATCTTCTCAACTATCTTTAACAGGAGAGAAAATCCGAATTCATCCAAAACGATAACATTTTTAGAGAGAAATTGAGATACATTTCTTCGAATAGTTGAAGAGAAATGTTTTCTGTCTGTAAAAAAAAAGTGTTTTAACACAAATATCATTGATTTCTTTAAATGTAACTGCAATAATATAAGAAGTTACTTAATATGAGAACGCGAAAAAGCTCTAATCGATTGGAATTTGCTGCAATACTTAAATGGAATTTATTCTATCAACCTTTGATGGAACACGAGTAAGTCGGCTACCAGGTACATGTTGACTTTTCCACACAAAGTTATAAGAGACAAAATACTAAACATCATAATCCTGTTCTACCGAATCGGATTTCCATTGTCCTTTTAATACAGAACCCTAACCATAACCGTTATTCGCCAACGACTTAGTAGTACGAATCGTACCTTAGATAATTGTTTTAAGTAGCCTTATGTAATAAATAGAAATCCCCTTTATAATACACTGCGAAACATCCAGGATGTAACCTTTTGAGGGAGATGGGGTTACCTTCACTCTACTTATTTCAACTGATTAATCCGAAACAATGTGGAAGGATGTACTTTGCTCAAAAACACAATGCGCTGTCCAATCCAGGAATGCAACCCAAAGCTTTATGTCAGTGAGTCGAAAACACTAACTAGGTGCGTTCACGCATGAAAATAATACGCAAATATTAAACAACTTTTAATAATGTATTACGGGTGGGAAAAGAAATAAGAAACCCGTCCACAGGTATCTCAAATCTGCTCTTCCCAATGTTCGTTTAAAATACATCGAGTTTTAGTCGTCACTTAACTTAGGTATCCATGTTTATTCACTTTTTTGTTTTCTTCTTTCCCGACGTTTATTCTATTGTGTATGGATTTGTTATTAATGCAACCAGGGTGTTGCTCGTGCTCGAAATGATGAATAGAAGGAACTGTTTCTGGGCCGGGATAACATAGAATCTGTGGTGAGAATGACAAGAAACAGAAAAGAGATACAGTGCGGTATTTCATCTGAGGCTCAAAAACTTTCCACAAACCAATATTCCAGGTTTGGTATATTATTTATCGACCTTGAGTCAATGGAAAGCAGAGTTGAAATCTGTGCGATTTGAACTCAGAGTACTGGATGCTAATGTAACAGTGATCTAACGATTCTGATAGCACACTGCCATACATACCTATGTGATTAAGCTAAACGAAATTCAGTAGAAAACATAATTTACATTTTACTTAAATTTGTGTGCATGTATAAAAAGGTGCTATCGCCGCCATAGCTGAATGGTGAGGAATGCCACCTTGCAATCACGAGTTTCTGCGTTCAATCTCAATATATAGAGAGTTGAGAAAGTGTTTTCCAACTCGGATTGATCCAGGCTTTATGAGTGAAATATGGTTGAAGAATGTGTAAACGCAAGGTTATATGGAATTATACCTTTAAGGTAGAGATCCAATTGTGCCTCACTCACACAGACCGTCTTTGAATTAGGTTAAAGGTACACGTGTCTGGTAATGCGTATACATATACCGGCGCTCCGTCGGTTAGGGCGAAGAGGGTTCCAGTTGATCAGATCAACAGAACAGCCTGCTCGTGAAATTAACGTGCAAGTGACTGAGCATTCCACAGACACGCGTACACTTAACGTGGTTCCCAAGGAGATTCAATGCTACACAGAATGTTACAAGGCTGCCCCTTGAAATACAGGTACTACTTATGTTGACAGCGAACTGAACTGGAACAAAGTAACACTAAAGTGTCTTGCTCAAGGACAGAAACCGCTGCCGGGAATCGAAATCATGAACTTGGGACCGTGAGCCGAACACCGTAACCACCGAGCCTCGCGCCTTTACTCAGGCAAATACACGTTAATTCAGGAGCAGGTAATTCAGTTGCAGAATAAACTGAAAGCCGATGGTCAGAGGTTCCGAAATATCTTTTGCCTCGGGCGAACCTGACATTTGTTAATGAAATAAAGTTGGTGGAAACCGCATAAAGCCGAGGTCAGTAGAAAGGAATCATGACTGCAAAGCAGCCGCAGTCTGTCATACACCGTGCCTAAAGATTACCTCAAAATATCTATAAAAAGACTCGAACAGCTTATACATTTATATTAAAGATACGTAATTCGCTCGGAATGCATGCAGGAACAGGAGACCGCCGAACGAGACTCAAAATGCTTTTTGTTTTATTGGATCGTGTGGAGGTGCTTATATATATGAGAAGCGTACATTTCCATGTGCATATCTGTGCATGTGTGTGATTGTTGACTTGGCTTGTGTTTGATCGTAATTTTCATTGTACTTCTGTATCTACATAATTATAAGCTTTGATACCTTCCTTCAAATATAGTTTGTTTCCCGGCAGCAATATTTTCC
>NC_043010.1:40820371-40880371 GCF_006345805.1 Octopus sinensis
TAATTTATTATTATTATTATCATTATTATTATTATTCTATGTTTGACTTTTGTTTTACATTTGTACAAGTTGGCTACAAGTCTCACCCAGAGACCTCAAGAGACAACAAGTTGGAAGTTCATGTTGGTGTTATGCGTAGGGTGCCATATATTTGGGTTTGTACTTAGTGTTGTACTAGTGGATGTCTAAAAAAAAACATACAAATTATGTTTGTTTTAAATCTTGAGATTACATAGAAAGTATTTTGCGTAGGATATGAGCAGTTTCCGTGAACACTATCTTTTGAATTTCTGCTATTTTGGGGTTTCCTGGTATCTGAGTTAAGTAGCAATCAGCCCCTTTTGCTATCATTCCCAGGGCACCTATGACAACAGGTATTGTTTTAGTTTTCAGGTTCCACATTTTGCTAATTTCTATTTCAAGATCTTTATATTTGCTCAGTTTTTGGTAGGTCTTGACAGATACGTTTATATCGATTGGGACAGTCATATCTGTTATTATTATCATTATATCATTATTATTATTATTATTATTATTATTATTATTATTATTATTAGTGAGGCAGCGTGCTGACAGAAACGTTAGCAAGCCCGGCAAAATCCTTAACCGAATTACGTGCATCTTTGCGTTCTGAGTTCTAATTTCGCCGAGGTCGACTTTGGCTTTCATCATTTCGGGATCGATAAATTAAGTACCAGTGAAACACTGGTGTCAATATAATTAACTACTTCCCCCTCTCCCCAAATTTCAGGCATTCCAACACTTTTTCTGCAAAATAGGGGTAGCTTATCCTGTTCAGGCTATATTATTAGCATTTTCCAGCATTTGAGAATTTAAAATCACTTCTTTAACGTTCTAAGACATCACGAGATGTAAAGACATTTATACACATGCATGTCTTCGCAGAGATAAGTACGCACACATGCATACATACACACGCTATATATACATACATATATATATATATATATATATATATATAGGGAGATGTACTCGCATAGCAAGTGATTTGATCTGAGATCGTGTGCTGAAACGAAAACAATTGCAGCGTGGAAGGTGTTGTAAGCCATTTAAGAAACACACAAAAACCGTTCGATTCACTTCAACATTTAAGTTTAATTGTCAAAATATTTTCGTCGCTAAATCCGCGACCTGTTCACGAAAATATTTTGACAAATTAAACTTAAATGTTGAAGCGAATCGAACGGCTTTTGTGTTTCTTAAATGGCTTACAAACACCTTCCACGCTGCAATTGTTTATATATATATATATATGCATACTCACGTACACCATACATTTACACGCACACACACCCACACACATGTGCGCGCACACACACACACACACACACGCGCGCGCAACTGATACACACAGCTGATGTACATAATTTACATACTCACATATAGATGCACACAAGCACACACAAATTTAACACGCACTTGCACCCGCAAGTACACACACCCTAGGAAACACATACATACACACCGTCGTGGTGATACCACGAGCCCTCACCCATACGCCACCTTACACGTACACCCACATACACAATATCACACACATAGGAAATGCATGCGCATCAACATACACAATCACGCATTCATACAGCAGGCTTACACACACGCACACACACACATGCACACAGCCTCGCCGACTATCGACGATGCTTCAGTTCCTTCTAAAACTATTTAGACTGGAAAGCGCAACTCGCTTCCTGTCCAGTCCTGCTGTCCAAGAAATTCAGATGGGATCGAGCTCTATTTTGATCAATTCGATATTTAATAATATTTTCAGTAACACCATGTGATCCGTCCCAACAGACAGCAGCCCAGTCTGCAGCATCCGACTTGGACTTCCTGCAATCCCCAACCACACTGTAAACGGGCATTCAAATATCTTATCTGCATGATCAGTTGATCAAACTTACCTGTGGACTGTATCTTGTTGACACAAGCCATCACTATTTCTTTTGAATTCCAAATTTAACACGGCCTTCGTTTCTCAGCTGTGCCAGTACTAAGAGCTGTATAACCAGTTTCAGTCATCTTTATCCCTTTAGCATTCAGATTACTCTGTCAAATGTAGAGCAAGACACTTTATTTCACCCTCCTCCAATTCACCCGGCTTGAAAAAAATGAGTTGTACTTCTAATTCAAAGGCCTAGCCTTGCCACATTCCGTAGATGTCTGTATAAATAACGATATCTGTCTGTCTCTCGAGCTGAGAACTACGTTAAGGGTACACGTATCTGTGGAGTGCTCAGCCACCTGTACGTTAATTCTACGAGCAGGGAGTTCCATTGATCGGATCAACTGGAACCCCCATCGTCGTAACCGACGGAGTTGCCTGTTTATGCTATTGTCCTTGATCTCAGAGAGATTGGAACTGAGAACAAGCAGATACTAACCAATTATCTCAAGACATTTAATTCCACGATCTGTTTTCTATTTTCTACCGTCTACCTATTCTTAACATTCTGACAATAATCGACAGAATAAGCGTGTTCGATTTAGGAACACTAACACGTATTGTTCGTCTATTATTTTTCACTCGTGGTTATATCAATTATTAATGCGTTCGCGCATGCGTGGCCCTTAGAATGATTTCTTTGTATGTGTGTCTGTGTGTGCGTGAATTTGCGCATGCATGAATGCATATTACTCTTACCGTGTTTACGTAGTATTATGTGGATGTAATGTAATTTCCACAGAATATAATCAGTTTTACGTAAACTGCAGCGAACTTAACATCAGCTAACATTAGTCTTGTCATATCTCACGAGAAACTCATCGCGTTACATTCGCACCTCTTTTGTCATCTTATCCATCCATCTGTCTTTCTCTTTTGGATTCGATCTCCCTACTCTCTCTCTCTCTCTCTCTCTCTATCTATCTATCTATCTATCTATCTCTCCGTCTATCTCTCTCTCTCGAGCTATCTCTCTACATATCTCTCTAATTATTTATTTCTTCATTTACCTATAAAGCTATGAGTCTCGGTATATATGTGTCTTTGAAGAAAGATAGCAATGATTCTGTCTCTCTATATATCTTGTAATTTAGGTGCCGATCTGCTAATACTATCTCTCTCATGCTCTTTCTCACACTCTCACATTCCTCTACTTGGCCTCAGTGTGTCATTAGGCACCAAATTTATACATTCCTACATCTCCTATATTTCTTACATATGTCCACAGCCTGTCAGTATTACCATTCACAAGTCTCTCCTTGAGCTGGTCGTTCTCCTTTTGGCCTTGTCACAGGTGTGATATAGACGTTAGGCCGCTCGATCGAGGCGAAGCAATAGTGGTTTAGCCAGCTGATTTCTACACACGAAGACCAAATTCTACTTGAACGAATCTAAGTTCCTGAATTTGCTTATCACTCGTTGCTTTGACTTTTCTGTTGTGTAATGGTAGTATAACAAACTCGATAAATAACTTGCTAGTATTCGTAGTATATGAGGGGGCGGGATGATGCAATCTTATCTAAAACAATTTATTTAAACAAATCTTAGATTAGAATAGCTATAATTCAAATGTTTATGAATTAATTTTTGTCCGTGCGTTTAATCTCCTAGTGATTGCGAATGCGGTGATAACGTTTGATCGTATAATCGTCTGACACACATACAGACGCATAGCGTGTGTGTGAAATACATATGATATATATCTATCATATAAATATATAAAAGCATGTATGTGATAATGTATATATATATATATATATATATATATATATATATATATAAAACATTATTGGTGAATTGAAGAAATGGAGCTGAACGCAGATTGAACAGAAATCGTTTTATTTCATTCTACACGTGTTTCGAAAGGCACAAATTACCAAAATCCGATTGAATAATGGGACCATATTGTGTCTTTCTCTTCAGGAAGAAAATAGGAAATCCGTTGGAAAAACAAAAACAGAACAGAGGCGGAGCAAAACAAATCGAACTATGCTCCTAAGAGCCCATGGCGAACTGTTTATCAGTGTATGTTGAGAAACGGTGGCTGAAGAATTTAACGGGTCAGGCATCGGTCAATCATGTGGGTGAGGGTGTGTGGGTGTTCTTTGTGACCGAGAATAAAGTTCTGACTATTTAAGGAATATTGGATGTTTTATAAGGGGCGAGAAAAATCTACTTAGAGACGTGTGTGTGTGTATACTGTTCTATATATGTGTGTGTTGGCGTAGGGGTAGAAAACATTTTTTGTGTACGTGTGTGCGTTTGAGCGTTCGGCTGTCAGTGGCTACTGCCGCGAGAACCGTTGGGTGCAGAAAAAAAATATATATATATTATGTTTATGTGTGTGTGTGTTCATCTAAGCCTGCCTTGTCAAGGAACCCCCCCGCTGTGAAAAAACCAAGCCCCGTTTGTCTTACAGGAGTAATTCCCCTTGCAGTGGTTAATCGTAGATATCTTAAAGGCTATTTCAGAATTTGTTACCAAGGGCTATGGGTGCCGGTATTATTTATAAACGCTATTTAAAAGCCAGATAAGTGTAACGTGGCTTTTAAATAGGTGGGATTATATATATATAAGAGAGAGAGAGAAACAGAGAGATAATATATTTACATATATGCATTTATATAGTGTATTTATAAATACATTGTGTGTGTTTGTGTATGTCCGATGCCTATATATATGTATATATATATATATGCACGCATATATATATATATATATATATATATATATATATATATGCGTGCATACACTCGTATATATACACGAGTGAAAGAGCGTGTGTAAGAGAGAAAGAAAGATCTTATGCGGTACATGCAAGAGAAAACGAACTCGTTTTTTAGTATGTGCATAAATCAACTTCTTCGGCATCCGAACTTTAAAACCTAACAAACCATAAATCCTGAAACATTTAATTAACTGCAATATTTATGGAATCTATCTGAGTTGTCAACAATCAAAATTAACAATAAAGCAATAATTTTGAAGCTGCCTCATTAAAATTTCACCTTAAACTCTGATTAATGAAGTTCCAATAAACAGCAACTACAGGTGATGTTTAAAAATCTTTTCAACTCCTGCATAAAGGGCAGACAAGTGGTGGGAGTGCATACCTGTTCGATTTGAAGAACAACAGAAGAAAGTGGGAGACAGGCATGCACGCTGGTTGGTTGGTTTGTTGGTTTGCTGGCTGACTGGTTGGCTGGTTGGTTGGTTGTGATAAACTACTTTCTGTAAAACGTTGTGTAATTTTGGCTTCATAAGTGAACAGAAATTCGTCATTTGAGAAACAGGAGAGAGTATTTACTGGGCCAAAGCCAATAGGTGGGATTTGAAGTCAGTTCTGTAATACGAGAATCCACGACCTATTTACTCTGATTAGGTATAGTCATAACTAGTCGATCGATGGGACAGGGTGTCATGTATCTGTAAGAAGACCCTCAGCAATGGAACCTCTTTAGAGCCAAGCAAACTAGGTCACTGAGATTTAAGCTACTTTCACCACTATACAGCGCAGTTCTTTAGCTCAACCCGAAACACCAACCTTTCAAAACTTCGATCGATAGCTTTATTGATTAAATTGTATTGCTTCAGCAGATTAACGAAATTCATTTTCCATTTGACTTTCTTTTGTTTCTTTTTTTTAAATAAAAAAATAAAACAAGAAAGTTGGCAGTGTCTATGACTATTTGGATATTCTTCGATAGTAACAGAAAGGGAAATAACACGAAGTTCTAGATGCATGTAATAAGTGGGTGTGTTAAAGACACCCAACGGATACATTGTAGTGTTTATTCAGTCCAGTCAATTATAGCTACCACCTAAGATCTGTAGTAATGCTGTTAGGTTTCTGGAGTGTTTCGTTCATGCACAAGCCTTGGATCGGCGGGAGAAGCCACATTTCCTATGTGCCATATAGTGGTTCCAAACTTGAAACTTCTTAATCATGTCGTTATGTATGTGCCTGTTATCCTTATGTGTTTTTAGATCTTATCATCTTGTTAAAGCCAAAAATTGTAAAAAGGTACTAACAGCTTAGGTGCAAATATGTTATGAAAAGTTTGTGTCTAGTGAGAATCATTACGTCAATTTTAGAAACACGCGCACTGGTTCAATTCCACTTCTTTATTATTAGTTCTTTATTATTGTTTAATCACACGAATTCACATAAAGAATCTTGCAAACAGATTCAAAAACGAAATCATGTGAAAAGTTAATATATGCAAGCTAAAGATGCAGCTAGTTTAACTTATATTCATATAATCAAAATATGCCTCCATTAAAGCATCAGCGATGTAAAGCATTATATGGGTGAGAAACTGAAATCTTCACACACCAAGGTGATATGTACTTTACAAATAAAACAAATAACAATAAATACTAACAGATAATATAAATACCAATTTGAGCAAAAATAGCAACAGACTCACTAACACGACCAGATGTCTGTATTTACTACTTACTGGGTGATCACATTGGAGATTATCAGTTCTACTGCAGAATTCTTGCTAATCCATTTTCTAAATTTAGCTACAATAAATTGTTTCTTCGCTTTTAATTATACAAACTGATATTTTCATAATACCATATTTCACTTGACGCTACTCGGATAGGTTATGTTCCTAATACGTAAGGTAATAAGTGTCCCCCAGCATAGTTCAATGTTTACGATGTGATGTGAGTCCATAAATTATGGGCACAAGTTATGGACACAAGCATGGATACATGCATTAAAGAATGTGATGAATATAGGCAATTTAAACAGGTTGCTAAATCGGGTTATTATCAATAGATGACTGGTGATTTCAAATAAGGCGTGTGACCGTGAGCTACAAGAATTAGCAGCTGAAACTGGATCAAAATTCGGCTTACAACGAGCGTACGCCTGAAATGTTAAAATATCCAGCATTTAACTACACACACATACACACACACACACACCCACACACATATATAATATATATATATATATATATATATATATATATATATATATGTGATTGATTGATTCTAGTTTCAGCTCATGAGCTGTGGCCATGCTGGGGCACCGCCATATATATATATATATATATATATATAATTAGAGACACACACATTCGTGTGCACTCAGAGGTGGAAAGACCTTCGCTGCGGAAAACTATCTCGCAAGAGAAATTCTCCTTATAGACTATTTGTGACAACACGCCATTGTGCTATGATGACGTTATCGGACCGTGGTAGACCCCGTCATTACTCTCCATCAGCTAGGGACACCGAAACTATTTTATACACACACATATAATATAAATTCATTTAGAGATTAAAATAACTTCATTAAGGGATATTATCATTCAATGAATTACTGGTTGAATACCAAATATTTGTGGTGAATAATTATATTCAAAGAACACTAAGATTATATATAAATCATGGTTTATAATCATTTCAAAAGAATGCAATAAAATAGAGAAAAGAACTTTCTTTTGGAATTTTTATTAGATGCTATATCTCCATTTTCTTACTTTCTGACACATATATATATATCCATCGTTTGGATAATTACTACTTCCGAGTTTCTGCTCTCGCTATGAAACATATGTAGTTTTATCAACTTCATCTCCAAACTTTGGATTTCTATTCGCATACTCAGCAAGCCCTGCTGCTAATCGTAGGCTATAAAACAACTTTTTTCAGCATGTCGAACTTCGATACGAGAAAAACATTACAGCTTTCCACGTCAGTAAACTACAACTGTTCCTGAAACTTGTTTTTCATACCGTCTACGGGCTGCTCGAAGCTTACTGTCTTCCTACACCTTTATCTTTGGACCTTACCTTTACTTCTATATATATATATATTTAAGTATCAGCCAATATTTCATGGTCCAACCGCTGCTACCTAGAGTTTTATAGTTTGCCCGTTTGTCTGTGTTTTGTGCATATATTCTAGTTAGATTAATCGGCCGAGACATTGAAGGACCTGTAAATTGTAGGGGCAAAGGATTCTCAGAATCAACTCTGCAAGTTATTTAAGAAATTTAAGCGATTCACTTGTATTACTGACAAGCTGTATGTAGCATTTATTGTCTCTGTGAAGTCTTATCACTGAATATTTGGGTTACGTTTGATTATCTTATGCTGAAATACTGACAGAATCCATTAATTCTCATCAATATTTTCGTAAATCTGTAATTGGATCTGTTGCTATTAAATCAGAGGTTTTGTTTCTATTTGCTTTTTAATGTTAGGTGAGCAAGATGACATTTAACCTGAGATGTGTCTGCAGTACCAAGTGTTCTGACTTTCAGCATGGCTTCCATTTATATTATGATTGCCCATGTAATTGATAGCCGAGCAGATTGTGTTCGATGATTTGGTTATCCGCAAGACACCACAGGACATATATGAAGTCATAACAGAATCTTTCAGCTGGAAAAATTCCATCACCAGGAGAAACAATTAGCGACAAGTGGACGCTCGGCTAGCAAGAAATAGCAACTAAATAAATCTGAAACTACATAGAACCCTCTTGAAAAGAGATAAATTGAACAATGTAATCTTAGATAGATAACAGACAGAATGATCATATCTGGAATACTTTTTATCAAACTTTTGCTGAATCACAATTAGCCTGGAGTTACAATTCCAAGCTTAATAGATTTAATTTACATTCCAATATAACGGAACATGTTCTTCTCTATTCCAATTCCAAGCTACATTTAATAGAAAATATTTACATTGATATTTGGTCCTACTTATTAATGGAATTACTTACTGCAGCAGCATGTTGAAGATTTATACATCATTTTCAATATCTACGTTCACCTAAGTAAGATAGACTTACGGAGTTAAATGGTAATACACCATCACTGACAATACAAACCGCTGATTCATTTGCTAGTCGTTCGGTATTTGAAATAGTTGGTGTTCTAGTGTGCTGCGTTACGAACTATTTATGTAGGAATTTAGACTTCTGAACTGCACAATCCCATAAAACAAATTTAAGATAGGTAAAATAGTTACTAATTAGACTAAAGTATTCAGATTTAGTACAAAAGAGTTACTGATTAAGCTAAAGGATGAAACAGTTATAAATTGGAATACAAAGGGTTTAAGACGACATACTTTAAATAAGTGAGTGTTCACACTAATGGTAAAATCCTGCATAGGTGGAGATGTGTCGCTTAGTGGTGTTGAACTCATGATCGTAAAATTATGGTTTCGATGTCTGGTCTGGGTGATGAGTTCGGGGGGGGGGGGAGCAAAACACTTCAATTCACGTTTACTCAATCCCACCCAGCTCCGAAAAATGAATAGGCGCAGGAGCGACTGAGTGGTAAGTAGCTTGCTTACCAACCACATGGTTCTGGGTTCAGTCCCACTGCGAGGCCCCTTGGGCAAGTGTCTTCTGCTATAGCCTAGGACCATCCAAAGGCTTGTGAGTGGATTTGGTAGACGGAAACTGAAAGAAGCCCATCATATATATGTATGTGTTTGTGTGTCTGTGTTTGTCCCCTCAACATCGCTTGACAACCGATGCTGGTATGTTTACGTGCCCGTCACTTAGCGGTTCGGCAAGAGACCGATAAAATAAGTACTAGGCTTACAAAGAATAAATCCTGGGGTAGATTTTCTCGACTAAAAGTGGTGCTCCAGCATGGCCGCAATCAAATGACTGAAAGAAATAAAAATAGAAGAATAAACGAATAAATCCTGTGACCGACCGGCATCCTGTTCAGTTGGGAATATAGAAACCAGGAAACCGATCTTATGAATCTGTTTTTGTTCAGGAAGGAGCTTTATTGTTTTTTAAGTCCTACATAGGTATTATAGCGCATAGGAGACAATCGACCAATTGAGGCTAGTCATTTCAGTAGTAAACAAAAATACTCTCTGGGGTGTTTAAAATTTAAAAGTCTCAAATTGGGAAGATAACACTCAATAATACAAGCAAATGAAAAATTTGAGGGGTGAGGAATGTCTATATTTCAGCGAGTCTTATATTTAAAAACCAGTGAGAGAAAAAAACGAGCATGTATTAGGTAAAATGATGCCCCCCACTCCTCTGAGAAAGATGCTGTGACCCAATAAAATCGGCTAAATGATTTTAATGTGTCTGATAATTCTATCAAGACTAATGTTGAAGAAAGGAATTGAAAAGATGTTTCCACGTCAGTTAATCACCCTCTGCCCACCCCCAACCACCATTTCCCTCCATAGCCACGATAATGAAATTCAGACATAAATAGAATGGGGGAAAATACAATGAGAGTAATTCTCACAAAAATTACACGTAAACATCATTTCATGTTCAACTACATAAATAATAATTATCGCACACATACATGCACGTGCGTGCAAACCACCTACACGAAGATACACTTGCACGCCAAAAAATGCGGGGTGAACATATATGCGTTTATATGTGGAAGTATATATACAGATACATATATATATATATATTATATATATATATATATATATATATATATATATATATATGTGTGTGTGTGTGAGTTCATGTTTGTACGAGCATATATACACACATACATATATACATAAATATGTCAGATAACAAGAAATGCCTAGCAACTGCGGAGTTTTAATATCCGTTTGAAATGGAGCTTGAACACGAATAATTATGCCGAGTTGGATGATGTTAATGATGATGATGATGATGATGATGATGATATAGCGAGAGTGGTTGATGCCGGGAAGGATTATTATTATTATTATTATTATTATTAACGTCATCGACATTCGTGCGAAGACAAAAACCAAATAAAAATTAGGCAGACAGCTGAGAGAAAGGTGAAGCGATGGAAGACGTCTTTGAAACACGTAAAGACAGAAGAAAGAAAAGCGTCATAAAACATGTAGGTGTGAAAACCAGCTATTCATCATTTTAGTGCATGTATATTACACTTATATATGTGAACTAAATACACACCTACATGTATACATACACGTGTGTGTGTGTATGTGAATCTCCATACAAGCGTAGGCTTAGTTGCATGGTTTAGAAAATATCACTTTCTTAGTGACATCTACGAGAAGCTGTACAGAAGCCGTCTATGTGTGCGTTCGTTTGTCATCAATTAAATACATGTGCGTTTGTGTGTGTGATGTTCATTACTGCTGTAAAGGGATAGGTAGAATCGCCCCTTTATGGTAGCTAGAGATTCAATGAAAAGGACTATCGAAACCGCTAGTAAACTGAAATACACAGTTTTAGATTCTGGCCAAGTTTGGGGGCTTGGGGTCTTTTCGGTTTGAACGGCAGTTTTAACATAATTTCTAGGTAACTAAAACATTTTAAACTTCGAATACTGGTAGAATGTGTTTATAAAACATCTTTTTTGTCTTGGTTTTATTGAGAAAATTCTATAGTTTGTATGATATTTGTTGTTTTTTTTCTTCAATTTCTGCAATTTCAACCAATCACTGACGTGTATAGAGGTAAAAAAAGCATTCTGTGCCGTATGAATATGTCCCTCGTTTAAGAAACTGATTGGGTTTATTTACGTTTGTGAAGAAAAAAAGAAACCCTAACCCTAACTAACCCTAACCCTAAAACAGATTGAAATGCAATAGATCGATACTAGGGTCATAATTATGGGTGACAATTTCATATGACACCGCTAGAAAAAACTGCCGTTCAAACCGAAAAGATCCGGGGCTTGCCTTAAAAGTTTAAGTGCAGTGCTTAAACACGTTTGAGCTAACGCCTCAACGCCCCCTTGCTACGATTCAACACAGCGTCCTTTTTCTCGTGAACTTAATCATAATATAGGGCCAAAGCAATATAGTTCTGGGTATTGGCATCCTTTGAGTGACCACTTACCATCACATAAGTCTCTACTATAAACAAATCATTGATGCATCGCCGCCCAAAGTAAGTTATAGAATTAATCTTTAGAACGTGGCTTCATACTCGAGCGCGTATTCTTTGTGCTTCGTATATACCTATTTCTTTATTACCCACAAGGGGCTAAACACAGAGAGGACAAACAAGGACAGACATAGGTATTAAGTCGATTACATCGACCCCAGTGCGTAACTGGTACTTAATTTATCGACCCCGAAAGGATGAAAGGCAAAGTCGACCTCGGCGGAATTTGAACTCACAACGTAACGCAGACGAAATACCACTAAGCATTTCGCCCGGCGTGCTAACGTTTCTGCCAGCTCGCCGCCTTACTATATATACCTACGTAGCTCTGGTTTAGCTCATCATAACGAACCTACTCCTTACGTTTTCGTACATTCTGGTTATTTTGTGGATTCTGTTTGCTAGAATTAAACATTTTACTATTTTCAGTATTATACATTATTTCAGGTTATTCTACAGCTAATTACGAAGCCGAGTTTCAAACACGTGTAATTATACAATCAATAACAAGATATACGACACTAAGTCTAGAAACCAAGGCAGTAGCCTGTTCTATACAAGCACTTGTGGTGGGTATGACTATCATTTCAACTCCATAGTTTAACAAGCAGATGTTAACACTTCGCTCTGAAATGTAGAAATTCTTGAGAATAAAAAAGCGAAAGACTCTAAGCTGTGTGATGCAAATCGCAAATATACATTTAAATACGCAAATTAGAGGAACACTGCCGCCTTATCGAATACGAGTAGGAATACAGGTGAAACCCGTTAAATTGAAACTGTTATATTCTATGAAAAAAAGAAATGCAATAAAATAAAATAGAACGTTTTAAATTAAACAGATCTGCTGAAGTGGAAGACTTAATTATTATGTGTCGTAATGAAAATAAATTTGATTCAACTATAATAAAACAATCGAAGCGGATTAAGATGCCAGATTAAACAATCACCGTGTAAGAAGTTTATCATCTCAGAACCCGGATGTAGTCAACTGGAAGCTAGTAACCCAATGTCCCGTTAGTGCAGTATCGTCTGATAGAATCAGTCCTTATAAACAGCTTCTATTGTCTGAAGATTGCTTCCGCTAAGAAACCTTCAGGTACAGGGTGTTAAATAGGCAGGAAAAATACAGGAAAATTTTAATACAAAAGTATCGACTGCTATCCAGTATACAAATCTTTCAACCTACTTATATATACATTTGTACGTGTGCATGTATACACGAACTTTTATACTCGTGTGTGAATGAATCTGTGTGTGTGTGTGTGTATACATCTGTGTATGGGCATATACGTGTGTGTATGTGTTTTTTGTTATTCAGTTTTATTAAAGATATCTTATCAATAGAGAAGGAGCCGGTTTCTAACCTTGATCTAAGGCTCCTGCAATGAAATTTCAACATCAACAAAGTGCCTGTATATATGGTTGTAAGTATGCATAATGCATTTCTTAAGTGTTGCTTGACAAATAATTTTATACAATTTTATTTCGATGTGTAGATATATGTGTTTAATATATATTTCTCTAGTTTACAGAAGTGTGTGTGTGTGTGTGTGTGTGTGTGGTATATTTATCGAATTGTGTGAGTGTTGTTATATATTTGTGCGCAAACATCAATTCTGCTCTGCTTTTTCCTATTGTGAACATGTAATGTTGTCAGAGATGGATATCGCTTACACACCTTCGCTACATTGCACTAATTTATAACATTTTTTTTTACCGATTTTCCTAATTTTTTTAACGGTTTACCTACTTTAATTATTTTATTTATTTTTTTTACGTATCTGTATTGTTCAAATATGAATGTGATACGTTGATATCGATAATAAATGTAGGAACATCACGACGGGAGAGACAGGAAGAGAAAACTGAGAAGGGCGATCAGAGAAAAATCATTATTTTTTGTGCTATGCTAAAAACTACAGTAAAAAGATCTACAGATTATTGTATGAATGCACATACACACACACATATATGCGCGTATGTGTGTATATTCATATTTATGTATGAGTTAATATGTGTATTCGAGTATATTTGTGCATATATAAATTTTTTTTAAATATTGTTATATTGAAAGCACAGTTATGTTCGAATTCCTTCTTGAATACAATATTCTCTTTTTTTATATATTAATACGTTTCTTTATCTGTCCTTTATGTTTAGTGTGTAACCATAAATAAAGTTCATCGACGTTTCAGCATTTCTAGACCCATGTCTTCCTTTCCAGTTGAGCTGACAGATTGTGTCAATTTTTTAATCAACATTTTTTTTTTACTCTAAGCAGAATAGACCATTGTAACTATATTGCTACTCATGATTTTTCCATGTTTAAATAGATAGTTAGATGCAAATATACATATAGACATATAATTATTTGGATTTTGGATATATGACTAGTAGTTTGCCGATTAAAGCACTTTCGGCGTTTAGGTTACCTCGTGTCATCCATAGTTGCGATATAATTGTCACTGGATCTACGTCAGGAATTCCGCAGTGTTCGTTGAGTTTATAATGAGAGAAAAAGAAAATGGATTTAGCAAGAATATTCAACATTACGATCATTTCGACCCACTCTGTATCTGTCCCTTATGGGTGGGATGTTGTACATCTAGTTGTGGCGCCTCCGTCGATACAGGCTGCCTCTTCGGGCGTCGGGTGTAAATAAAATGTGTTACTACTTATGCTGAGTTTCGCTTGGCATGTTGTGGTTGCCCGTAGCATGTTGGGCGACCACAACACACACAACAAGTAAACTGTGACATTCAACGGAGACTAAGAAGCTATGCCCAGCAAAATGTGAAACAGCAGGCGTTCTGAAGGCAAGCGCACGCTGGAATTCATCCCGTCATATTTGAACAAGGTCTTAGGCTCTGTTGAGATGGCTATGTGAAGCTGCCGGGGAATGTGGTTAATCCTTGACTGGAGAGGGTTGCTACAAGAAGGCCATATATGTGACAGCAGGATTCGGTTTTTTGCCTTATCTCCGGAAAAAAGTCAGAAGTGGTTGTCAAAAAACACTTCTTCATCTGACCCAGTTTCTTTCCGTTTAATTACCCCGATTGTGATCCCATGTATTAATGTGTTAGACGCAGGCGGAAAAGACGCAAACCGCTCTGCCTGAAACAGCAAGGCCAAACTGATAGCCAAAATCAAAGAGATGTTCAAACACCTTCACAAAGACACAGTAAAAAAGGCATGCTGCAGTCCGCTGCAGTCAGTCTTGAGGTTGCGGTGAAACCTGTGTGTGGCAACTTTGAGTAAACTGTTGTCTCCCAGTCATAATCTAGTTGATAGCTTTTATTTTTTTAATTTACAAATCCATGCAGATAAAGAGTGCCAGCTCATCACTTCACCAGAACATCGTGGTTACACCAAAGATTCAACTCCGAGTGCAGTTGAAGCATTGGAGTAACCATGAAGTTCCGGTGATCTGATGAGCTAGATTTCTTTGCCTGCGTTTATTTGTAAATATACAGTTGTATTGTATAATGCAAATCACTCATATTAGTGCAGACATATAAACATAATTTATCAAGCACTGAAATTATTAATACATGAAGTATACGAAACGGCCGTAATCGTAAGGATGGCAAGTGTTCAAATAACTATAATAACCTTTCATACGTTCTGACCTTATATTGTTTATATACTGATCATCAAATAATTATATTGATCGTATCTCCTGGATTTCAGTTGCATTATACTCCGCTGTATCGGATTACTTTGTGGTCTGACAGCCGAGTCTGCTAGAGGAGCTTTCTGTGAAAGCAACACGATTCTATGAATCCATATATTTGTATTACATTATAAAATAGATAGATAGATAAATAGATAGACACTCACAGATGTATGGCTACATGTACATCAGAAGTGTATTTTTATACCTCCACATACACTCACATATATATAGGTAGATGTATAATAAAGGCGTACTTGAGTATCCTGTGACAAGTTAGTTTGGAAGTATGTTTTTACCATTATGGGCAATATTAGGAAATATGGTTAAGATACAATTATATAATCTAATTAGTGGAGGCGCAATGGCCCAGTGGTTAGGGCAGCGGACTCGCGGTCGTAGGATCGCGGTTTCGATACCTAGACCAGGCGTTGTGAGTGTTTATTGAGCGAAAACACCTAAAAGCTCCACGAGGCTCCGGCAGGGATGGTGGTGATCCCTGCTGTACTCTTTCACCGCAACTTTCTCTCACTCTTACTTCCTGTTTCTGTTGTACCTGTATTTCAAAGGGCCGGCCTTGTCACTCTCTGTGTCACGCTGAATATCCCCGAGAACTACGTTAAGGGTACACGTGTCTGTGGAGTGCTCAGCCACTTACACGTTAATTTCACGAGCAGGCTGTTCCGTTGATTCGGATCAACCGGAACCCTCGTCGGCGTAACCGACGGAGTGCTTCCATCCATCCATCCATATAATCTAATTTTTAACAAATTTATTTGCGCGTTTACAAAATGACGAAATTAAAGCGACTTTTCAGAAGAAAAAATGTTATTTTTTCGCTCTTCTCACTCCATCCGTGTGTGGGGGAATGGGTGCGTCTGTGTATGTTTGCGCGCGCGTGTGTGTGTGTGTGTGTGTAACGTCCCTTTACTCAGTTCCTGCCACCAAGCCCCGGGTACACACTCATTCTGTACTGCTTATGTTCACTCTCTATGTATCTCACCATTACTTTTTTTACTCTCTCTCTCTCTCTCTTTTATAAAATTTTCTATACTCTCTCCCCACCCTCTCTCTCTCCCTTCTCTCTATCACCTCTCTCTCACCCCTCTCTCTCCCTCTCCCTATCTTACACTATTTATATGTATATACACGGACTACATAAATATATTCTATATAGATATTTTATATGCATATTATTATATATAAGCATATATATGTTTCTATATTTAAATAGATACATAAATATACGTACATGTATACATGTGTGTGTGTGTGTGTGTGTGTGTGCTATGCAGGCACACTGGTGTATGGGCGGGGTTGGGAGTGTGATAAGATTAATTACTAGCCCCGCCACTTACGCCAGTATAGTAATCACTGCAGGCATTTATTTCAATTCATCTCATGTAAATGTTGAATGAAGCTGTAGTGAAGATTTATATGGCTGAACGAGTTGGTGTGTGCAGCGCTGGGATTTTGAGATAAACCTATATACTACGCTAGATTATGTGTTCGGTAAACACTGTCCTCTGAAACTGTTAGCGTCTTCGTGCACAACTATATAACATTATTGCATTTACCGAGAATGCGTTCGAGTGCGTATGGGTGAATGGTTAGCGTACTAATCAAGAAGGTGAGTGGTTTATCGCTTGTGTTGTATCACTGTTGCGGTGCGCAGGGGGTTATATACTTATTTACATACTCTATATTAAGCGTCCATGTGAAGCTGGAAGCTATGACGGATTAGGCATTTATCTAGTGACTCTTATAGGGATGAAAGATAAGACAAAAACAAAACATACAATGTAACAAGAGGCAGAAGATCTATTGTAACCACCCATGAATTGAAAGATGTTACCGTGTTTTCTGGCGTACAAGTCGACGTGGTGTATAAGTCGAGGTAGATTTTTCAGTAAAAATAAATCAATGTTTCAATCTATACTCATCGTATAAACCGACTCTTTTCAAACTCTATTTTTAATGCTCTCCTTTCTTCTTTCTTTATGTCTTTAACCCTCTAACGCGGAGTATAGGCCACTTATAGTTGAATTCCATGTCGCATAATTTTTCGCTTCTGTACTTATGCTCTGCCATAAATGTCCCCCTTTTTCTAGTTCCTTCTGTGTTGATCTACGCCACGAGTTCTTAGGCCTACCTTTCTTTCTATATTCATCCAGATTCCACTATAAAGCACTTTTCGCTACATTTGGTGTGTCTTTTCTAATTGTGCTACCAATCCACTTCCACGTTTTCTTAGATATTTGCTCCCTAATCGAATCTTCATTTGCTCTCCTTTACTTACGAAAAAAGTAAGTGTAAAAGGAATTAATAAGCAGCTAAAATTTTTGTTATATGCTACCAGGGCAGACCTGAAGCGTAAACCTTCAAGCATCGTCACTGTTTTCCCAATCCTGTTACATTTCATTCGGAATTTTTGGTCTTCCAGCTGTAAATTTTGGTCAGAGATATTCGACTCCTATGTCGGAAAAATATTGTATTAACGGTTGGCATATTCTTTTGCGTCTAAACTTGAAAACTATTTGGGGATAAAATTCACTGAAGGTGTGACGAGATACAATTAGGTGAAAGATGAGATGATTTACTTGTGGAAGTGGTACATCCACTTTAAGAGGAAGACCTCACCAAAAAATATACCTATTTTTAGGGGTTAGGGTATATTTGTAACAATAGGGTCCTATGTCATTCTGCGTTCGGTCATTGGTTCACAGCAATTCGGGCGGAAGAAATATCGCATAGAGTAGTCTTGCTCGTGGCATTGGCTTGTTAGTTTTCTGACAAGTCAGTCGACATCTGCAAATTTTGATCGTAAACATCAGAAAAAGATATACACTTACACACAAACACACTCGCATTTGTAAATCATTCGTCTCTCTCTCTCTCTCTATTTAGATAGAGGGGGGAGGGAGGGTTGGATGTGATGTACAGATATTGTATATTGAGAATAAGAAGGCAGTCAGAATGTTGGATGATAATATATATAATCATCCAACATTCTGATTACCTTCTTATTCCATATATATATATATATATATATACACACTTTTACGAGGAAAAGTATATATGTGTGTGTATATATATATATATATATATATATATATATACATATATGCACTTTTACGAGGAAAAGTGTATGTGTGTATATATATATATGCACTTTTACAAGGAAAAGTATATATATATATACACACTTTTCCTCGTAAAAGTGTGTGTGTATGTATATATATATATATATATAATATATATATATATACTCTTTTACAAGGGAAATATTGCCAGTGACTTCGAAGTTTCTGGTTGCATGGCTTCCTTAAGTCGAAAAAATTGACCCAGTATCGGTACTTTTTATTTGTAAGACTGGCACTTATTCTGTCGGCCTTTTTTGCCTAACTGCTAAGATGCAAGGACATAAACACACCAGCAGCGGTTTTCAAGCGATGATGGAGAGACGAGCACAGGCACAAAGACACACACACACACACACCTATACGACGGGCTTTCTGTTTCTGTCTACCAAATCCATTCACAAGGCTGTGGTTGGCCCGAGGTTATGGTAGAAGACACAAGGTACCACACAGTGAGACTGATCCCGGAATAAAGAAGTTGAGAAGCAAACTTGTTACTACACCTACACAATCACACCTGAACCTATATATATAACCATATGATCTGTAAACATTAAAAAAGCATATGTATCTATGTGTGCATATATATATATGGTCAGGATGTCTCTGTGTGTGCATGTGAACATCTTTACATATAATGAATCCGTGCATACATATATATTACACGCACACGGTGCAGTGACTCTCTGGAAGAGTCAGGATTAATTTCAAAAGGATCTGAAATGACAAAGTAAAACCTGCGTAACATTTTATCTACAAATTATATATCCTTCTGGGATATATATATCCTTCTGGGATATATATATACATATAGATGGATGGATGGATGGACGTTTTGGTCAAGAGCGGGAGTCTAGATTCGTCTTTCGTCGAAATCAATATATAATGCCAATATATTTTCATTAACACCGTTCTCACGTTAAAGCTTTCGAATATGCAATGGCAACCTCTTTCTGCAATTTATCTCCTCTGAGCTGAATTCTTCCACACCTGTTGCGTGAAAAGCAATTTTGGATCAGACTAATTAAGAAATTCCATTCCGCTTTCTTTGGCGATTATTGAGCTTTTTCTTTTTTTCTTTTTGCATCATTTTAATTTTTGTTTGTTTTTGTGTCATTTTCATTTTCTTTTTTGTTTTTGTGACATTTTCATTTTCTTTTCCCCTGTTTGTCATTTTCTTTTCTTTTGTTCCTTTTACGAGTGAAATCAAATAAAACAGCAAGATTATTTACATAATGGAACCTCTCTTCACATGTGAATAACTCAAACTTGACGCTAGCGAGAACAATTGTTTCGTGCCGGTTTCTTTCGTGTTATTTCCAACCGAAATTAAAACTAACACCGTGAATATGTTGTATTAGCTGTTTTTCGCCCGTGTAGATCCATGTATCGCCTTGGATTACGTAGAAATAGAAGTAGAAATGTCACAGCCAACTAGGTCGTCGATATAGTGTTCAGCTACCACCCGAAACGTAGGCAGTTTGCTGTCATTATTTGTTTTGTTTTGTTTTTGCAGCGCCGAAAACAATTTCGCTGTCATATTTCTGCTGAAATATACAACCTTTATTTCAATTAATATTAGAAATAATTAAACATTTAGTAAAATAACTTTGTCATTATTAAACTGGTGTATGAAACATAATGTGAAATTTTTATGGTGGATTTTAATTTAAATCTCTTTCAAGCAGATTTCTTTCATGAAACCATAGACGGTCTCAGACGGTTTGGTATCAGAAAGGTTAATTCCTACTGGCTCAGTCAGTCGAACCGTCACATTGTACCATACATGAGAATAATTCATTGCAAAAGAGCTTCAATGTGGTTTTTCTATCTGCCAGAAATAGCAGCCACATTTTCTTTTTCTTTGATTATACCACTTCGTTTTTTGAAAACGCTGAATGGGAGAACGCATTAAATATACTATATACTGTATCCAAATATATTCTATATCCAAACATTGTATATCCAAAAATAAAACTTGATCTGATCACTAGAATGATTTGGGTCATAAGTTCGAGTAATCACCTCTTGCTTGGGGTCAAACTATCACCACCACAACAATACAATCTAACAATGGTATATAGGGTTCGGTAAGATGACTGTAGTTTTAAGGAGGGTTTCGTTAACTTGCGGCACGAAGTTCGAGTCATTCTGTGGTCTTGATTGATAAACTAGCGAGAATCTATTAAATTCATTCTCCTTATGAAGACATTGCGTATGAGGTCACGCATAAATAGTATTTGGTATTTATTTACAGACATTTACACCCTGAGTTCAAACCCTGCCAATATCGACTTTGCCTTCGGTCTTTCCTGAGTTTGTGTTTCAGTCAAGCAATGGAGTTGCTATCTCTACGCTAGAAATTAGTTTACTCGTTTTAAGTTTTCTTTTTATTTCTTTCACCAGTCCAGAAGGTCCGTAATGCAATCTTGAGCGCCTCGCTTCCTAGCCCAAAGGATAGGGTCAAATTGACAGATCGCTAAGCTACGAGTCCGCTTCCTTGGACCTTGTCTAACTGGGTATCAACATATCACATCTGCAGGAAGGTCAGGCAAACAATAGAGACAAGATAGTCAAACTATTGAGATTCTGTTACCAGAGACGTTAGTATTCGAAAATTCAGACAATAGAAAATGTACACAGGCATTTGTAGTTATGAATCAGAAGTACGGAATAATTATTTAAAACTAATATGAACGAGGCCGAGTCGTTTCTCGAACTCAGTTAAACGAGTCTTTCGTAGTCAATAAATATATAAAAAGTAACGGTTAGATCTTTGTAGAAATTACAGCCAGGTATATTAGACAAATGAAAAACACGTGGACAAATGAATTTTGGCATAGTGTGCTTAAAAATAGAAGATGAGAAGGGTAGGATCAAAATGCCTTTAGTTATAGATATTCCGATTTGGGGTCAAGTAATAATGGATATTAATAGCTATCTGGTGTTTTTCGGGTGCATAGACACAGTAAGCAATACTAGGCGGGGATGAATTCTACAGGACAAACTTCCATCTTTCACGAATGTGTATATATACACATATATAAGATAAATATACACATTGTACAAGGGAATGCTGAAAAGTTATTGGTTTCTTTGGGTAAAAGAAAATACAGCATCAGTTAATTATGATTTTATTCAACATTGTCGGATTCACACACTTATAGCAGCTGTCTTTCAGTGTTTCTAAGCCCTGTAAAGGGCCTCCAACCAGACCTTTTGCGATACCCTTAAAGGCAGTAACTTTTTGTCATATGGTCGTATATATAAATGTATGTGTTTGTCTATACATATACATGCATACATATTTACTCATATGAATATATACATACATGTATACACATACAGACGTATATATATATATATATGGAGAATTCACAAAAAAACAAAAGATGAAGACAGTCGGTGTACACAACAAACAGATGTATTAGTATAACGCCATATGTATGCGTATATATATATACATACATACATATGCCATGGTGTGATATCTGTGTTGCTTTTGTAGGACATATTTGTGCGTCCATGCGTCACTACAATACTGTACTTGTAGATAAAATATATTTTTGAATTGAAAGGGTAAGACAGGAAACATTAAACACAATAGATCCATGACTTTAAAGAGAATTCAATGTAGAATGAAGACATTCCAATAAAGAGCCGAGACTTTGAAGAAAAGCAGAAAAAATACACATGCAGCGAAAGAGAAACATGGATATTGGAATAAATATTTCAGAAGAAAGACATAATAATGTACTAAAACTATTAAAGCTAGTTCAAGAAATTGAAATACTGTGTACAAAGTAATGTAATGGATATGAAAGAGTATGGAGTGAGAGAAAGAGAGAGAAAGAATATGGAGTGAGAGAGAGAATGATTGTGTGTACGAAAGGATTATGTTTGTAGGAAAATGAGTTTTTGTATAAGTGGGGAAATTAGGCATGTTGAAAGAGTGAAAGCATATAAAACTGGAAAAGATGTAGATGTTAAAGTATAGCTGTGGTGATAGAAAGACATGAGGAGAAAGTGAGAAAGAATGAAGGTAAAAAAAGAAATGGAAAGAATGGAAGAAAGAGTGAATGATTCGATGAAAGAAATATAAGTATAAAGAAATTGAAATGAAAAATGTATGACTGAATGTATGCATGAAATATTGCTTGAATGAGGATGTGAAACAGTTAATTACGCAAGAAAAGAAAGTATTATAAATGTCAGAATGAAAAATGGTTGGCAGTTTCAGAAGGAAAATGGATGAATGAGTTGTTCGCGGTAGAAAATGAAATATAGAATATGGCGAGGAATCTGAAAAGCAAAGTTTAAAAGGATGTTGAGGACTGAAAAGGAAAGTGGCCTTTGTGGTAAGAAGCTTACTTGCCAAACACATGACCCCGGGTTCCTCGTACTGTGTGGCACATGTGGAAAATGTCTTCAAGCCGACCAAAGTTTTGTGTGTGATTTTGGTAGACGGAAACTGAAAGAAGTCCGTCGTGTGTGTGAGTGTCTATATATATATATATATATATATATATATATACAATTATAATTTAGGGTAGCTAAGAGATACCACTACGCTGGAAATAGCTGTCAAAACTTGACTCTAAAACCACATTTTGAGCAAACATGCTTCTCTGTCATTGTGTTTTCTTTAATGAAGAAGTAATAATGCCAGGTTCTTTTTTGTCTGTTGCTAATGTTGTCAGTGGTGGTGTCGTGGTGTTCTATAATTAAAATATTTCCGGGTAATCAACCTCCACTAACGAACATCTTGTTCTTTAATCATTCCTCTGATACTTAACTCTCCTTCTTGCTTGCAGCTCCTCCACCCACTGCTTCCAGGACACAATTTCATCTGCTAAGATTAACTGACCTTATGCCTTGGAAACCAAGATAATATCTAGTTGCTATATATATATATATATATATAACATAAATGGTCTGAGATTCACTACAGCTGTTTCATTAATCAACAAATCAATTACACCATGTAACAAAATCTGTTAGAATAAAATTTAAAGTTTATAATTTTTTATACAGATAAGAATAGGATGCATATTGACTCTCTCATCTCGGTACCGGTACCGTAATAAGTATGCGAGTGTCTGCGTACTCTGTTAATACCGTTATGCTTTCGTTGACACTTGTAATTACAATACGTCAATTCAACTGGATCCTGAATATGTACGTATACGGTGGTGTACATATGTAAACAGGGGTGTGCTGAATAGTTGCTGGTTTTCGGTAACAGAAAATGCCAGAGGACCAGTTGATTATGATTTTATTTAACATATTCTCCTCTTAAATTCACACACTTATTGCAGCAGTCGTCCAGTTGTTCTAAGCCTTATAAAAGAGCTAGGAAGGCTGGGCCTCTAGCCAGGCCTTTTGCGACACCCTTAAAGCGGAGAACTTTGGAAAAAACCCTCGCATATATATATATATATATATATATATATATATATATATAGCAACTAGATATTATCTTGGTTTCCAAGGCATAAGGACAGTTAATCCTAGCAGATGTAATTGTACCCTGGAAGGAGTGGGTGGAGAAGCTGGAAGCAAGAAGGAGAGTTAAGTATCAGAGGAATGATTAAAGAACAAGATATTCGTTAGTGGAGGTTGATTACCCGGAAATACCTTAATTATACCTATGCATATATAAACATTATGTAGTGAAATATCGTAAATGAGGGTTTAGCGAGCCATAACTATTTGTAGGCTCGATATATTGAGCGCTTATCTCGGATACACAGAGATACACAGTAACATTACATACACACACACACACACACACACACACGTAGATATATAGATAGATAGATAGATAGATAGATAGATAGATAGATAGATAGATAGATAGATAGATAGATAGATAGATAGATAGATAGATAGATAGATGCAATACCCACATATCACATACCCGTGTGTATAAAATACTGCAGATGAAGTTTAAAGAAAGTAAAAAGAAAAAGATTGCATCACAGCAACTACAACATCACCAGAACAAGATATCAACAGCCTAATGAATCGTAGTATTATGTTCGGAAAGAAAATGGTGGCGTTTCCGGCGCAGGATGGTGCTGTCTGTCTCGGAAGTTTTGTTACGGTACAAATGAGATAATCGCACCATCCTTTTTTCTATTAGTTCTATAAACAACACCCTTTGCAAAAGATTCTTTGACTCTGTTTTAACACCTACGGAATAGAGTATCAATTACTATTTTTTCATATTGCTTCTTTTGTGTTCGATATTGTTACTGCCTCTTCTGTGGTTGTTCTTGGTGTTGTTTTCATGGTTGACGTTAATATTAATGTGTAGTTGTGCCGCTGCTGCTGCTGTTTTTGTCGGTATAGCCATTGTATTTGTTGTTATGTATTTTCCTGCCACTTGTATTATTATACGTCTAGATACTGCTTTCTTTTACAGAATTTAATTTATTTTCGTATGCATTGTTTTGTGTTTTTTTATTTTGCTTTTTGTTGTTTTTTTGTTTATATTTATGGCTTCATGTAAATAATACAAGTATTTATGACTAACATATTAATGTCACGTGCTACATTGGCGAATTACGTCATTTGATGATTTTTAATTATCAAAATCATAAAGCAGCGATGGCGGCTGCGACGGTGGTAGCGGGTATAAAGTTGCGCATTAGGTGCTGTGAGGTGAGGTCAGATGGTATACCATTCACTGTCTTTAAAGAAGAAGTAATAATGCCAGGTTCTTTTTTGTCTGTTGCTAATGTTGTCAGTGGTGGTGGTGGTGTGGTGGTGTTACTCTTGTTAGTGAAAATGATGAGTATCTCTTAAATCATTTTTTTTTCACGAATGCAGATCAGTTTACTTCAAAGTATTATGTACACATATTAAATTATATTTATTACTCGTGGCTGTATGTTGGGGGATGGGGGTGAATTTTCTATTAAAAGGCAATTTTAATGAAGAAATAGATGTTTCGAAACGAGCAGAGCTCGGCTTCAGGTTAAATTTCACTCTTATTTGAAGTTAGATCGCCAGACAATTGATGAATTGTTCTATTTTTATGTTCTGAGTTCAAATCCATCCTAGATCAATCTTATTTTTCATACAAGCGAGGTCGATGAAGTAACTGTGAAGTGCAATGATGAGACAATCGACCCTAGCCATTCCCTTTAAATTTCAGGTCATGCCCCTATGTAAGAAATCAATACGGCTTTCAACAGGCAGTCTGGCGATCATCGGACATTTGCTTGTCAGTTTCTTAACCATGACCAGTTGAGCATGTCCCTTAGTTGCTAAGGATATGCGCATCTCTGATCATAAGTATACATAGTGGGGGTGCATCTTAGACATGAGTTATGAATTACGTAAACATATATAATATATAGACGGACAATATATGGCTATTTGTCGTATGTTTATTGTTCAATTCTAGTTATTGTACATGCATATGCATGTGCACGTATACGATTGTGTGTTTGTATATTTTAATTATTCGCCATTGAACTCTGGTTTAACTATATTTCATCGTCTTCTACACACACTTATTTTAAATATCCACCCTACATTTTTACTTCGCATATATTTACCGTAAATCTGCGTTCATATTTATTCACATACGTCGAATATATATATAGATAGATAGATAGATAGATAGATAGATATCTTTTGTAGTTTGTCATAATTACTATTTCACTTTCAGGTTCCTACGGTTTCTACCACAAGAGAAATCAAAAATCAGATTCAATATAAACTACTTTTATTTCCGTAGAAAAGAATTCATTTGCGAATACAAGTGGAAAATATTGAAATGAAATTTTCATTTCTGTTTTAGTAACAGTAACCTTGGGAGTTCTCAAGTAAATAATACTAACTATATTAACTAAGCCACTAAAAACAAACGCAATTTTACAGACAGAAATGTATTAAGATAATAAGATCTTAAATAAATAGAATCGATCATAAATTTAGACCAGATGTGTAAGACAATCTTTTTGTTTCTATAAACTATTAATTTTTTGCTCTACTCTATCTTTGCTTTTTGTGTGATGATATTTTTTATAGAAATCATGGTTTATAACCATCATTTCATTTATAGATTTTTCCTTTAGCTTTTATTCAAATGATACTTTATCAACAACGATTTACCTCTCGCTTTAGAAATAATATGATATTTTATATGAGGAAAGGTTAATAGATTTCATTCAAACACCGATCAGTGACAATTATGTGATTCTTTTTTGCTTACATTTCTAGAAAGTATATAAAGCTAAGTGCTGAGTCTTCTACAGCCCTATGTTCTAGTAATGGCCAGAAGGACAAAACCTGAGTACCCACACACACACACACACACGGGCATACATAATTTACTTATGGCATTCAATAGAATCTAGGCACATCAAAACTGAGGACGACAGAAATGGCTTGGCACAATAACATAGGGTTCACAATGAGGAAAAGCAACCGTGAAGGTATCAGGTGTTGGTAGGATACAGTAGGTATGTAAGTGCCAAATAAAATTTAAACCGTAGGCCCGACTCGGAGCTGGTTCTAGTGCAGTATGTGTGTGTGTGTGTGTGCGTGAAAAGGCGATAATTGTTCTATAACGTTCTGTCGTCATGAGTTTTGCTTTCTTTTATCTCAAGCCAAAATATCTGCTGGGTTTAATGACCTTAATGTCTACACCATATCTTTGTACGTTCTCATAAACAGTAATAGGCTACAAACCTAAATAAAACAAAAAGCGTTTGCAATCATATAGTTCTTTGATCTCATTGCTTCACGCATGCCCGTTAAAACCACCCCTAATTTCCACAATAAATTTGAAAGTTATTTCTAAAATCCTACTTATCCAACAATGTCGGATGGGTTCGTCATAAATATGTTATTATCTCCCCTACCTGTTTAAAATGTTGCCTGAAGATGGTGGATGATGTACTATGATATAATTTATGGATACATTAATAAAATTCTACCGAAACAGATGTTGTAAATTTTAAACTCCATTCTTGTTTAGGCATGACACTGTGGTAAGAATCTTGCTTCCAAACCACATGATTCGGGGATTGGTCGCACTGCATGACACCATGAGCAATTATCTTCTACTTTAGCCTCTGAATGGCCAAAGCCTTATGAGTAGATATAGTAAGCGGAAACTGAAAGAAGCCCTGTTTCTGTCAAATTAGTTCGTAGTTGTCTCTTGTAAGCAAACTTCTATGTGCTTTCGGTGCGAATGGTTTTGTTATATGGTGCCGAGTTTTGCAATACTGTAAATAATAATAATGTTATGTCCTATTATTAGACTATTTTCCTTAGTCATTGCACGGTGATCGCTATAATTATTTACAGGATTGTAAAACTCGGCACCAAAACCATTCGCATATATATATTTATAATATAGTAACGTGTGGCTAACTGCTTATGAATTTATTTTTTTATCAATTTTTTAGTACCATCAGTGATTCTGTACCTATATCTAAACACAAACGTAAATTATGCTTTTTTGTACGAATATGGTCGTGTACATTTGGAATTTAGAAGTGTTGTATTAATGGGTTGTGTGTAGTTCTCATAATTTCAATTGCCATTTCAGTGGATCTTCTGTCGCTTTCATCGACTTTGCTTTTGTTTATTTTTTTGACATTATTTTTCTGAACTTCTTTATTTTTATATATTTCCTCATTTGCCAATTCATTTGATACCACAAGCTAATTAATACGTTGTGATATCTATCTTGGAACAGGAAATGTTTGGTGATCATTGCTAGCTTGTTTATTTGTTTGTTTTTTGGCACTGTATTTGAATAGATGGTGGGCTGAACCAGGTCATGTTTCTTCACTATACTTATTTTGTTCGTTTATTTTGCTAATTTTTCTTTAAGCTCCTCCCTTCCGTTTAGATTTCTATATAAAGTGATGCTGCTTTGCCTAATATCGATTTGGATGGGTTTGGGGAGGCGATGATACGGTGGAAATTGCTCTAGCTTACGTTACTGAGTATATTCTTTACTCCGAAAAGGGAGCGATTGAAAAATATTATACATAACATCATTTCCTTAGATTTTTATGTGAAAAGGAGGATTTGTGCTGTTAGATCAGTGTTTTATTTGGAAAATTTTATTGATTGGTACATTTGTTTCGAGATTGATTGCTTCGAAGGCATTTCTTCAATATTTTCTGTGTCGAATTTGTCTATCAATGTTTTGGGAAATTGTTGCGCCATCATCTCTGTATAGTCCGATAAAAATGTTTTGAGTATATCCCTTAGTTCTTCCAATATGCATAGTTCTACTAATTCACATGCCTTTGTAATTTCGAATCATCCATTACATATCCAATTTTCCAATTCATTTGAAAACACTCTATCTAATAACTGTTTAAAAGTTTTATACAGATGCCCATGAAATCAAAACATATCTGAAACATAAAGAATCATATCGAGAAATCCATGGCCCAAAGCCGAATTATGTGCGAACGTTCCAAAGTCGTTGCTATGAAATGGAAATTGCTTAAAAATTAAATAATCTGAAATACAAAATAATTGCAAGAGGAACAAACGACAAAAATTACATCGGAACTGCAAGGTAAACATTTAAAACCGGATGTACGCAATACATTCACTCGTAACGCCTTATTTATATCAGAAATAGCACGTTAATTTGTACATAAGATAGCTAGGCGAATACAAACCTAATTCTACTATACTATACTGCACTGTAGAATATAGCTATAATTTTTTTTAAAACACAGTAACAAGAAGATACAAACACTGCGGCATTCACAAATGTGCTGTGGTCTTTCTTGTATAAATCTAAGTCTCTTGGCAACTGGAGATAAGGTAGGTAATTGTGCCAATGTCTGTCCTCTTATCTCCAGAGAATAAGCCCGTCTTTTTCGTTTTTTCTAATGACATGTCAACTTGAGAAGATTCTTGATTTTTTTTTAAAATTCTCTCCTCTTTTAATATGGAACTGATCTTAATTGCTATTTGGTATTTCTAACATGTCGTCTAGAGGCTTAGATAATTTTAATAAAATTTCACGATTTGTTCAACTAATATATATACATATATATATATATATATATATATATATATATATATATATATAACTTGTTGCAAGCAGGGGAAAATATAGATAAAATGAAGAAAAGTAAAGAAACAAAAAGTATCAGAATAAAGCAATCACAGTGATAAGTTAAGTCAGAGAAAGTGTGTGTTTGTGTGTGTGAGCGCGTGCACGTACATGGTATTAAAAAGCTGATGTACAACAAATATTTAATCACTGACGTAGTGCTAACAACATCCATCAGAACATGCGAGCTTTTCCTAACTACAAGCAATTAGAAAATAAACCATAATAATAATAATAATAATAATAATAATACTAATGATAATGATAATAATGATTTTCTAATTTAGTAGGTACAACATTTAAGATAGACGAAATTATTAATAGCAAGATAAATAATTCGAAAACAAAATAATGAGGCTTAATTTCTGTAATCTCGAACCTGTAATTACGTATTG
Source organism: Octopus sinensis (assembly GCF_006345805.1). NCBI lineage: Eukaryota > Metazoa > Mollusca > Cephalopoda > Octopoda > Octopodidae > Octopus > Octopus sinensis. The sequence goes on from NC_043010.1 coordinate 40,850,529, forward strand.
ATGTTAGTATTGCTACAGGGTTTTTCATTTTATTTTATATTTTATTTTATTGTTTGTTTGCTTTTTATTTATTTTTTTTTTTTCGTTCATGTCGTCTTTGCCTTGTATGTTGTTGTGTATGCTATTTATTTCTTATCAATAGCTTTGATCATTTGTCAGCCAATTTAGGCAGCTGTCATTAGGCGATTTTCCTCCCTGCAATCCCAAACTTATCTCGCGTCTTCTTCCGTCGTTCTTCTCGACAGAAACGTCTACGCGCGTGCATGTGCATGTGTGTATGTGTGTGTATGTGTGTGTGTGTGTGATAATCATAATAATCGACTGCCACTGAAAATATACTCTTGTCAGCTACGTGACTACTTACATATACAAACGTTTTTGTCTCACATTTACTTGTCAAAACTTCTAAATACTTTCCAATTTTAAACCTTTTAAATCGCAGGCAGATTGTTCTCTTCTTGTTTTCTTTCTTTTCTTTCCATAAACAGTTTCTTTTTTAAAATTATTCTTATAACTATTATTACTGAGGCGGTGAAGATTGCGAACTGGCAGAATCGTTAGCGCGCCGGACGAAATGCTTGGCGGTATTTCGTCTGCTGCTAGGTTCTGAGTTCAAATTCCGTCGAGGTCGACTTTGCCTTTCATCCTTTCGGGGTCGATAAATTAAGTACCAGTTACGCACTGGGGTCAATATAAGCGACTTAATCCGTTTGTCTATCCTTGTTTGCCCTCTGTGTTTAGCCCCTTGTGGGTAGTAAAGCATAGGTATTTCGTCTGCCGCTACGTTCTGAGTTCAAATTCCGCCGAGGTCGACTTTACCTTTCATCCTTTCGGGGTCGATAAATTAAGTACCAGTTACGCACTGGGGTCAATATAAGCGACTTAATCCATTTGTCTATCCTTGTTTGCCCTCTGTGTTTAGCCCTCTGTGTTTAGTAGTAAAGCATAGGTATTTCGTCTGCCGCTACGTTCTGAGTTCAAATTCCGCCGAGGTCGACTTTGCCTTTCATCCTTTCGGGGTCGATAAATTAAGTACCAGTTTCGCACTGGGGTCGATCTAATCGACTTAATCCCCTCCCCCAAGCTGCCTTGTGGCAAAAATTTTAAATTATTATTACTAAGGCGGCGAGCAGGAAGATACGTTAGCACGCCGGACAAAATGCTTAGCGGCATTTCATCAGTCTATACGTTCTGAGCTCAAATTTCGCCGAGATTGACTTTTCCGTTCATCTTTTCGGTGTCGATAAAATAAGTACCAGTTGTGCACTGGTGTCAATGTAATCGACATACCTCCTTCCCCAAAAGTGCTGGCCGTGTGCCAAAATCTGAAACCATTATCGCCAGTAGTTTAATATATTTCCCCTTCTTTTGTGCAGCTTCATCTTCTTTTTGATTTTCGCCTCTTTTACGTCCTCAACGAAATTATGTCTTAAATATCTGACTTTTTCTTTCAGTCACTCAAATGCAGCTGTTATAACACTCACTTCGAAGAGTTTTCCTCTCCTTATTATACTGGTCGTCAGTGTTTTTCTTTTTTTCTTTGTTACTTCATTCTTGGTTGTCGTAAAATACGAAATGCAAACTGGATATTGTGATAGAGAGAGCTAACAAAAACCGACAAGTATCTTCAACGCTATTTCTTTCCTAAAATCCTGGTTGCTCACCCTTGAATTATACACGCATGTAAGACTTGAACTACAACAAAGGAGAAAGAACATTGATTGGCTACACGCAAAGAGACATTGAAAGACCCATGCTAGAATTACCATTGCGAGATCATATCCGAAAAGAGGTAATTCGAGAACAGATCGGAGGGGACGACAGAACGACGTGATCGCTAAATAACGAAAGTCCAAGCTGAGCCGGGCATGTTGCGGGGTCCCTGTACAGCTGCCGACTCTTATCCATGAGATGGGAAAAGGACATTCGGAAGATCTCCACAACAATGTGGAGATGACTACGTTAACCGATTTGCGCCAAGATGAGAAGACTGGAGCACTCAAGAAAGGATTGGAAGCGTATTGTGATCAGAGGTGTATAACAGTACAACACTATTTTTATTATTGGCTCCCAACAGAGGAAAAGTAATGTTGATGGTGGTGTGATTTGAACACGTTGCATATAATTCGAAAAAATATTGCCAGATAATTTATCCGACACTCTGAATTACTCTGCCAATTTTTTGCACATAACGTGCTACGTGCACATGTGTTATTGTTTACCAAATTTCACTTACAGAATATTCTTTCATCCGAGGTTATTTTTTCAAAAATCCGTTCTGGAATAGCGAACCCGAAATGCCCAAAATCTTGTGGTTGTGCACCGATGAGACTTCTTAACCACATTACCATATTTGTATTCAATAACACTAAACGTCCACAACGACCAAATTTAATTATTTTACGGATAACGAATGAAATAATTAAATTCTGAGACAGCCACTTTAACACTCTAATATTAAACAATTAATCAACAAGTACTCATTGTAAAACTTCAATCGTCTTTTTCCGGCCCTAAATCTAATAAGAGGATTAACTCTTTATATGGGATGGGGAATAAAGAAGATACAAACTGACAGTTGACAACACAAAAACACAAATCTAAAATCATACATATAAATATTAAGTAAATATCTCTATGAAGTGATGTCTATATGTTTAATGAACCTATATATAGTCTTGTTGTTAAAGTCAGTCTTGTTAAAGCGGTTTGGAATGAATAAAATAAACTGACTTGTTTCGGCTTTCATTAAAGTGTCTTCAGTAATTGCTTATCTCTTTCTTCCAGGTTTAACTGACAAAATTTTATCATCTATAACTCATATCTGAATTGTTTTTCGATAGCTGTTTCAAATCATAATCGTTTATACAATTACGAAAGTAGAGTACATACATAATTATACCTAAAACAATTATGAAACATATAAAATTTATGCTTTTCAGCTATTTACAGTGTGTGTGTGTGAATACATCTTTTTCTCTGGATTTCTTATTAGATGAATAACCCGTCAAATCTTAATTATTTATTCATGAAATTATAAAAAGGGGTTTTGTTCTTTCATTGAAACAGCTGTTGGAGACAAATTCAATAATACGCAAGATTTACGCTCCTTCTGCTGTTTACTATTCTGAGTATGATGCTTTCAACTATCGCTTTAACCCACTCTATAAATATATACAAGTTTATTCCATCAATAAATAGTAATAATGTATAGGACTTTGATGATGTTAATCTTTGAACTCTTAAATTACTATGAATAAATTTTATGGTGGTTATACTTCTTCTCGTTAGGTAGTGATTAAGAAGTCTAACAACTATTTAAAGAAAGTGGAAACAAGATTGTTGGTAGCACCGTTTAGTTTACATAATGGTACCGTGTTAAAAATTGAATTAATAACTACAAGACCAACACAGCCAGTGCAATCGGTGTATATTCGTAGTTGTGCGTATATGATTGATAAGCATTCTTTCAAAAACCTAACGTTCCGAAAAGTCTAATAAGTGAGATGAATAACAAGTTGTGGTGGTCATACGTTTCTCAAAGTACGTTGGCAGTATGAGGGAAATATGTGGTCAAAGAGGAAGATCAAAGTTTGCAGAAAGCAGTTTAAACAACCGAATAAATAGAAGCATATTTACAATACAGATGAAATCATTGAAAAAGGGCTGTCTATGAAGTCTATACAAATAGGAGAAATAGGGACCAAATCTCTCTTAAAGCACACCCCTATCTTCTAAAAACAAAATATAAGGCACATTGTATAATGTAATCACTCAAACAAAAGATTTCATCATGACTGGAACCTCTTTGGTCCTAGGTCTTTTTGATTACAGTTTACTCAGTGCTAAACGATATCGGCAGGGGACCTACTAGTAACAGCAGTCGAATCTCCGCAAATCTCGCACTTAGATCAGACCTGAGCTAATGCTAAGAGATATATAAAACCAGCAACATCAACGATTGAAATACAGCCCTATAATAAATGTATTGCATAATATCAGTATTTCGACTCGATAACATTAATTGAATTAGACAAGCAATATGGTGGATGTCACACTCAAATGATAAAAAATAAAACAAAAGCGAAAACTTCAAAAAACAACGTTTTTTTTATATGTCTTTATCAAAGAATTAGTCCTGGTTATTTCGTTATTTGACGGCAACGTCATCAGAAATTAATTCATTCATTGAACATGTATACATCATCAATCAGGAAGAGTTGGCTATTTTATGACAGAAACTGTGAGGAAAATGCTATCTATTGCTATAAACAGCTCAAATATTTATGACCTAGAACGAAATTTAATAGTATCCGATTCACTACACAACTTGTCAATGTGCATAGCATATCGAAATAGTTCGTTACTTTTCTTTCTATTGAATTGTGTTGCATGCTTTATGGTTTTACTTTTTCTATACCAATGGTCGTGTCATCGGCTGCAAAATATTTTTTTTTCCTAACCACATCTTCAAAGCGAGTACGTTTGAAAGAACGGGGAAACATTGTGTATGTATGTGAAAGGGGCAACGGGGAAGACAAAGAGTGAGTGTGAGTGGGAAAGAGAGATCGGATGTTTATTGCTCTTTAGCTTTGAGGTTATCCATGATCGAACCATCCTTTAAGATCAAAGATATTCCAGCCGTGATCATCACGCCTGTTTTCTTCAGACTTAGTGTATATATATAGAACTACATTATCCAATTTCTAACAAGTCCAGCAACCATATAAAAATTCTCTCATTTCCTGCGAATAGTCGTAGTTGTTATTTAACTCTAGATCAAACCTGGTTATCTCCACTTTGATGACACCCAGTCTCTCTATCTATCTATCTCTCTATCTCTTCTCACTCTTTTATCTATTTATCTACCTATCTGTGTGAGTATGTATGTGTGTGTGTGCGCACGTGCTCGCGTGTATATGTCTTTCATTATAGTGCTGATACCTTTCTGACAATTGCGAGTATTTTCGTTCATCACGGATTAACAATACAGATGAAATTCAATATAATAAATAAATTACATTCCAATATTGCATTGATCACATTTGTTTTCCTAATGTTTATAAATTCAAACTTGTATACGTAATAGTCTTGTAAAGTTGGCTAAGTTCCTATAACGTGGAGAAAAAAGAATCTTAAGGTTGCGAACAAAACTCTTTGCCGAGAGAGAAAGAATATTATGTTTGGTTTGGGCTAGCTAAAACAGAAGTCACAAAATTGTATTCTTTGAACTACAATGATCCTGTTTAACGGGGTTGAATATGCTAAATACAATATATGTGGGTGAAAGAGTTATTGTAGGAATTGTGTATATTTACAATATTTGGATCTTTTCGGTTTGACCGGCAGTTTTTTAAAATAATTTCCACGTAACTAAACACTTTTAAACTTCGTATATTGGTAGAATGTGTTTATAAAACATCTTTTTCTCTTGGCTTTATTGAGAAAATTCTATGGTTCGTAAGATATTGTTTATTTGTTTTTTCTTCAATTTCTGCAATTTCAACCAATCAATGACGTCTATTGAGGTGAAAACATCCTGTGTCGTATGAATATGTCCCTCGCTTAAGAAATAGATTGGGTTTATTTACATTTCGGAAGAAAAAAGATACCCTTCCCCACACCCCTAACCCTAACTAACCCTAAAACAGATTGAAATGCAAGAGATCGATACTAGGGTCATAATTATGGGTGACAATTTCATATGACATCGCTAGAAAAAACTGCCGTTCAAACCGAAAAGATCCCAATATTTTTTTACTTTATCTGACTGAAGCAATGAATTACAGAAAGAAATCCTGTCCAATATATGGAGCGTAGTTTTATTAAAGTAAAACAATAGGACCTTGAGCTTATGCAGGATATCCGTGAATACATAGATGCTTGTACGGAAGAAATCAAATAACGACGGGTCGTTAATTAGTTCTGTGGTGAGCGATATCTTTTGTGAAAATGGCACTAACTCAAGTGTTCACAAAGAAATCAATCGCTAAAATTTGGGCACGGTTTCGATTTTTATTCTGTGTATTCTATGTCAAAAGACAGTACTTTCCATGATAAATACTAAGTAGACGTGACGGTCAATTACAATCTTCTTAATTATATCTCATTGCAATTATTTATTTAAAAAAAACACGATATTAATAAGTTCGCATAATTGCCATCACATATAAACGAATAACAATATAATTAGCAGTAATGGAGCACAGGAATATTTTTATAGTTTATGATATTGATTCAGTACGCTGTATGCTATTGATGGAATATGTTTCGTGTTACAACTCAAAGTGCTACGATACAAATACCAAATAAACATTTAAAGAAACGGCTGCAATAATTTAAGCTTAAGATCCAAATACACGTAAAGAAAAAGTAAATTCACGTTGAGAAATTGAAATATGTAAATAAAATCCGATTATGCAAATTACACACACATACACACAAGGTGCGGAAGATATTTGAGGACACATTTATGTTTATAAAAAAAAACATAACTTTTTTTCCTGATTTTCTTTTACTTTTTCTGACAAATGAACCTTTCCTCATCATATATGACTTATATTCGATGTCTTCGTAGACAACATTTCTGACTGTTCCATTTGACACATGGAGATCTTTATTTGTCAAAAAATGCCATGAACCAGGTATCATTCTCAAATAATTTTCAGTTTCTTTTTGATCATTCCAAATGCTCCTACAATCACTGGTATTGTAACCATCTTGAGAGGCCACATCTTTTCGATTTCGATTGGCAAATCTTTATATTTTCTGAGCTTATCAAGTTATTTTGCCGAGATACTACGATATTATGGATGCTCATATCAATCAATAAACATACTTAATTTTACTGTTCTTTCAGAATAATATCTGGATTATTGACTTTGATAGTCCGGTCTGTACATACTGGCAAATCCCAAAGAATCATATTTTCTCCTTCTTAGGGTGGTGCTTCTACCATTTGTCAGCAGTTTTGATTTTATAATGTCGATATATTATCCTGTCTAGATATTGACCAACTCTGCCATGCCATACACCCAGAGATTAGGTGGGCCACTGTTTCAATCCCATTGTTCTTTTCTATAATGTTATTCAATAAAACCACCTTTTTATTGTCGGGGGGACAAACACATGCACGCAAACACACACACATATATGTATATACATATATACGACGGGCTTCTTTCAGTTTCCGTCTACCAAATCCACTCACAAGGCTTTGGTCGGTCTGAGGCTATAGTAGAAGACACCTGCCCACGGTACCACGCAGCGGGACTGAACTCGGAACCATGTGGTTGGTAAGCAAGCTACTTACCACATAGCCACTCATACGCCTATGTATGTATGCATATATATCTTTTATTAATATATGTTATGAAAATTGAGTGTGTTCGTGTTGTTATATCTATACGCATTATCGCGGTGCTACTTCGCTGGCTGAGATCGGTTGTCTCATTGTGCATGTCAGTGCTAATACTGCTAGTACAGCTATCTTCATCATCATCATCATCATCATACCTTGTCATGATCATTACCATCACACTCCTCATCACCATCGTAATCGTTACGATCACTGTCGTTTTCTTCTTGGTGATCGTTGTCACTGCGTCTGTTAACAATCTGCATGTATCGATTGTCCAAGTAATCATTATCGATATCAAAGGTTTATTCTACAACAAACACACTGATATCTCTTTTTTTTATTACCCTTCAGCTATTTTGGCAAAGGTCCAGACAGAATGAGTTCCCGCAAAGGCTCGTAGTTCAAAACTGTGCTTCTATAAACCCCCACCATGAACCATCGCTGCAGACGACAACAGCAGCAGACGTTCTACGTTAAATGTTTTCATAGGAGTGGTGTGGGGAATAGTTAGTTGTGACAGGGACACAGTTTGATGTAAATAATGTATTCTTACATTGGCACAAGGCCAGAACTGCTACAGAAAGGAACATGGCGGTTGGTATTGGCCACCAATAATTGATTGGTAGTCGTTTTATAGACTCTGAGGGGGGAATATAAACTCAGACTGTCATGTGCAGATTCGAACCTCAAACCTAAAGAGACGTTGTACAATACTCTTTGTTTTATTTATATTTTATTTTTATATATGACTTCTTTTTAGTCATCATGGTTGATTTTTCTTTTTTTTTTTCTTTTGTTCAGTAATATTTACCTCACTTATACGCGGATAATCTATTGTCTAATTAGTGGAAGCTTAATGCTTAATGGCCCAGTGGTTAGCACAGCGGAATCGCGGTCATCGAATCGCGGTTTCGAGTCCCAGACCGGGTGTTGTGAGTGTTTATTGAGCGAAAACACCTAAAGCTCCACGATGCCCCGGTATTGAGTGAAAAGACCTGAAGCTCCACGAGGCTCCGGCAGGGTGAGGTGGCGAACCCTGCTGTATTCTTTCACCACAACTTTCTCTCACTCTTTCTTCTTGTTTCTGTTGTCCCTGTATTTCAAAGGGCCAACCTTTTCACACTCTGTGTCATGCTGAATCTCCCCGAGAACTACGTTAAGAATACACGTATTTGTGGAGTGCTCAGCCACTTGCACGTTAATTTCACGAGCAGGCTGTTCCGTTGATTGGATCAACCGGAACCCTCGTCGTCGTAACCAGCAGAGTGTCACGATTATCTAATTAAAAGTTATAATTTTCATCACATTAAGTGTTATTGCGCACATCACTGTGCAAGACATTTTCATAGAACGAATCTATCGTTTCTGTCAACCGTTGGTTATGAGTAAGAGACGATATAGAAATGAATACTTAGGTTATCATAGAGGCATAAATTTGTTGAAAGATCGGATTATGTTTAGTTATTTCCCTCCACAGTAATTCACTGGTAATTACTTCCTTAAATGTATTTAAAATTAAAACTAATATGTATGCAACAGACTGCCTACAACAGCAATATATACAGTGTGTGTGTATACAAATGGAACAGAGTGGACTAGAGAGTGGGGGACACAAGGAACAGAAAGTCACAGAAGAAATCTCGGGATGTGGGGCGAAAGAACTCTGAGAAACATATAATAATAATAATAACATAATAATAATGAAGTGAAGATTATATAAACAGTGAGTGTGTTCATTGGCAAAATGACCGTCCCCAAATGTAACTATATATCGTTTTCTATTGAAATCGAAACTTAGAGTATATCTGACAACATTAGTTTCAGTACTAAAAAAAAGGACATATACGCAACAGCATATATTGCGCACTCCTCTCATTCATTCAACATAACTCACTAATCACTGTTTGATACAGATGAGGTTCGTGAATATAGAGACGTACCTGTAGCTCATTGACTGAGCCATTCCATGCCGGTCATCAGTGAAGTCAGTTCTTTTGGTCAAGACAGAATTCGTGATATCGAAAACCGTTCTGGCACTATGTCTGGACCAACTATGCTTTAAAGATCTCAACATAAGTGCTTTGCGTTCTGAACAAAACCAATGTCTTTGCTTGTACTATACTGGTTATCTACAATACCTTATGACGTACTCTGTCGCCTCACTCTAACCTGAAACCAGCCTCTTCTTTAGCATTCATGAGGGTATTCCTCGCGCCTATCAACTAACACACGTTCTGTATATATATATATTATATATATATATATATATATATATATATATATATAATGTAACGTGTGTGCGCGTGCAGTGTATTTGTGCTGATAGTTAATTTGGAGAGAATGCGAGATTCCCTTTTATCTTTGTTCTTCTTCTTACGATACATGCTAAAGATATTTTTGTTTGTAATTATGGATGTCTGACATATGTACGTACACACACACACACGCATGTATATATTATATCACTGCTTCTTTCTCTACCATCAAAGAACGAATATCTGGAATCGGGAGGAGGGGACGAAATAAATGTCCATTTAGAGAGATGCATTGGAATTTGGATTAAAGACAAATATAGATATACAAAATACAACCACACAATAAAGGGATATCAAAAGACTTGAAATGACACGCGAAGTCGCTGGGGAGTAGCCAAATTGGTTTGTGGGAAACGTTAAACAGGAAACTATCTCCCAGTTTCTAGCTGGTTTGAAACAAGTTGTATGTATGGATTAATACGTGTGTATACGTAAAATATAAATATATGTTTATATATTTATATTCATATACATGCATACATACATACATACATACATGTATGTGTTGTTGCTGTTCATGTACGTTTGATGTTTCTCTGTGTACACGTGTTAGTTTTGGTCAAAGGCCAACAGCCATTCTATAGCAACGCCTTGATGGGATTGAGAGGAGCATACCTACCCCAGTATTTATTTCAGTCAGGTATTTATTCTATCGTTCTCAAATTGTCGACCTTCTACGTTACGAGATGTAAATATATAAACAGAAACATTATATATATAGGCTATTTTTCATATAAGTAAAAACATACAAACGAACGCATACTCACATACGTACATGCATGCATGCATACATACATGATAGATCTTTAGCCACTACACACATTTTTTTTCTCCTTGTTTTTTTCTGTGTCCCTTTCTGTAGAAGAGCGTAGGCTCGAAACGCAAAATACTTTTTCTATTCCTCAGCGTTATACTAATACATCTGTCTGATTTGTTCACCACCTGGCCTCGTCTTTTGTTTTTTTTCTTAAACTCTCCCTATATATATATGTATATATATATATATATATATATATATATATATATATATATATATATATACAAAATGAGAAAATGGAGAAATATATCTAAATCAATCATCAACTATCAGATAATACCGAATCATATACTTTATTAAAACACAACACAATAGCAATGAGATTAGATATATTACTCAGATAATCTAATCAAGGAAGTATCTTAAGTCATGCAAAAAGAAGGTAGTTCTATTCTAAATTGTTCTGTCAAGAATTTAACTCTTTCAAAGCTGTCGTTTATGAGATAGAAAAACTATTCAATAAGGATACCGTATCTATAAACGTAGTTTCAGCGAATTGTGTTTTCATCGGAGTTCTAAAGGAAGGATCTGTAAGCAAACCAGGTTAATCATTATTATCTCCTCTGAAATAACTAAACGAACAAAAAGAAAGGATGATTCGGTCGTTAAACAGCATTTATTCGGAAAAAGATTAAAACTTGTAAGGAGAATAAATTAAGTCCCCTAAACTTGATAACATTATATATCAATAAGTACATAAATTATGGAGACTGTTGCATGTATATACAGACATATATCTATAAAGAGTAAATACTAAGTCGTCGTCTAAAACTGAACTGAAAGAGTTATTATGACTTCGGAATTATGATTACCGTCTGTGCGATAAAAGTTTAAAATCATAAAAGTGGAAATATTCCAAACAAAGTATTTGTGAGAAATGCCTTATTTGTTTTAACTATATACGTAGATTTAACGAATTGTTTTCTCCTTTATTCAGAAGGAGTAATTTGTCTGCAAACCAGCCTTATATAACGTATACTAGTTAGCAGCCGTCATATGATCATAGATTGTATTAAAAAAGCGTCGATTCGAAAACACTTTCTTTGACGGATAGTGTGAGCTCTCTAAAATGTTCAAGCTTCATAATAATGAGCTGATATACTCTATCCCTCTTTCTGTCTCTCTCACACACTCACACACACGTGTGTGTGTGCGTGTGTGGATATATTAGGTTTCGTTATAATACATAGAGAGATAGGTAAATATACATGCCTACAACTAGATTATACCGACATAACACTCACACAAACCATTTCTTTGTAAAACTTTAATAATCTCATACTCTTCGAAAAAGTATTGAATAACACTTTTGTTTAATCTTAAATTGTTTTTATACATAACTTGACATAAAGACAAACATACATTTATGTGTGTGTGAGATATATATATATATATAGGTGATTTGCATGTGTGTAAGTGTGTCTACGTGTGAGAGAAACAAAGAGAGAATGCATTTATGTGTGTGAGTGTTGGTGTGTGCGCTTGTTAAATTTCTTCCAAATGTTTTGCAATATTTAGGTAAAAAAAAATACTTAAAGATGAAATGCCTTTTGTATTTAAAGATATATAAATATATATAAAAATTGAAAAAGAAAGAAAGGATAAAAGAAACAAACAAACGAAATAAGAAACAGTGAAAGAAAGCGAATGAAAGAAAAGCCTAAAGGATTTTAATATATATTTATTTTATTTTATATTTTATTTTTCATTCGTATTTATCGCTTGCTTTTTTTTGTTATTGAATTTTTTTGTAGTAATCTGCATTATTGTTGTTTTGGAATGTTTTGAACATGTCAGAACAACACAGTGATTGTCAGCTTGAAATTAATTCAACGTTCCAAGCCTGAACTTCAATCAGCCTCATTTGTGTTTATAGATGTTTAAGAAATAAATAGATGTTAAGCTAAACTCAACTAAATACTCTTATTTAGAAGAAGAAAAGCCTAGCGCGCACGCACACAAGTGTGTGTGTGAGCATTTGTATGTGTGTGCCTGCGTGCGTGTTCGTACAGACATGCGTGTCCGTTATGTCGGCATCGAAGCGACTATCAACTCTGTACAAGAGAAAAAGCTAATATTCTAATTCTTCTCAGTCGTAGTTTAAAGAGGGGTGAAACCTTGCCGTTTTCCTTTCATACAAGAATACACATAATTTAAGCTTTTAAACTTATGGTGGATTTCGCATTGCAAACAGTTTAAAACTACGGATGACATAGAAAGGAAAAAGTTCGACGCGTAAAACCAAGCAGAAATTTTAGTTAAATGTTGGATAATAATTGAAGTACGAATGCTGCAATACAACAACGAAAGTTAAGTATATTTCTTATTTGACTCTGTGAAAGACAAGGAGATCTAGAAACCTACTCGAACACCTGAGCTGCAAATTTTACTATTAAACTGGGCTGAGTTTCCTCGCCTAAAATATATTTCCATTTAGTAATGATAATAATAATAAGAAGAAGAAGAAGAAGAAGAATATAATAATAATAATAAGAAGAAGAAGAAGAAGAGAAGAAGAAGAAGAAGAATATAATAATAATAAGAAGAAGAAGAAGAATATAATAATAAGAATAATAATAATAATAATAATATAAGAAGAAGAAGAAGAAGAAGAAGAAGAATAATAATAATATAATAATAATAATAAGAAGAAGAAGAATAATAATATAATAATAATAAGAAGAAGAAGAATAATAATAATATAATAATAATAAGAAGAAGAAGAAGAATAATAATATAATAATAAGAAGAAGAAGAAGAATAATAATAATATAATAATAATAAGAAGAATAAGAATAATAATAATAATAATATAATAATAAGAAGAATAAGAATAATAATAATATAATAAGAAGAAGAAGAATAAGAATAATGAAATTATTGTATACAGTGCTCAGGTGCACCACAACTTGTCAAAAAGTGCGTATAAAGTACATGCAGTGACGTACAAATGTCTGGAAAGCGAACAGTGTATGAGTCAGATATATGCTTGCGTGTGTATGGAGGGGAGAAAATCAGGTGTAGTGTTATTGTCTTTCACGAATGACTTGCCTGCTCTGTGTTAGACAATGAAGCAGTTAAGTACTATTACCATCTTTTTTCTCTTATAATCCAGTATGACCGTCTAACTGACTGAGCATTCTCTTTTCCGTTGTGCAAATATATATGTTCGTTCGTGGAGGAGGCATCAGATTTAAGTATTTCAGCAGTGACCATCCCATCTATTTTTCTACTTATAATGTAACAATACTACATTATCCAATGTAAGAAAGCAAGTATAAGGTCAGACAGACAGACAGATAGATAGATAGATACATAGACAGACAGACAGATAGATGGATGGATGGATAGACAGACAGACAGAAGACAGAAAGATAGTTATTGCTATTAGAGTTGTTGGAGGTCTATCGACGTCAGAGAGACTAACGTTAAGTCTCCTCCCTTCACATTTTACTCTTTTACCTCAGTCATTTGACTGCGGCCATGCTGGAGTACCACTTTTAGTCGAGCAAATCGACCCCAGGACTTATTTTTGGATGCTTAATACTTATTCCATCATTTCTTTTGCCGAACCGCTAAGTTACGGGGACGTAAACACACCAGCATCGGTTGTCAAGCGATGTTGGGAGGACAAATACAGACACACAAACATATACACACACATACGACGGGCTTCTTTAAGTTTCACAAGGTTTTGGTCGGCCCATGGTTATATTAGAAGATACTTGCTCAAGGTGCCACACTGGAACTGAACCCGCAACCATGTGGTTAGTAAGCAAGCTACTTACTACACAGCCACTCCTGCGCCTACAGTCTAATATATATAGGCACGGAAGCGTGGTTGTGTGTTAAGAAGCTTGCTTCCCAACCACATGGTTCTAGATTTCAGTTCTACTGCATGGTACCTTGAGCAAGTGTTTTCTACCATAGCCACAGGCCGACAACAGCCTTGTAAGTGGATTTCGTAAATGGAAACTGAAGGAATCCCGTCGTGTATATATGTGTGTGTGTGTGTGTGCGTATCCAGGTTTTTGTGTCGTTGAATCTTGTTTGCCCCCCGCTTGATAACCGGTGTTAGTTTTTACGTTTTACGTCCCCATAGCTTAGCATTTTAGCAATGTATGTGTGTGTGTGTTTATATATATATATATATATATATATATATATTGTTTCTTTTAACACATCATGTCTCTGAAAAGGTTTTCTCTCAAAGAAAAACCACTGCAGCAGGCAGTTCTGCGGAGCGTATACGTTTAAGTATAATACATAAATGTTTGAAGCAAGAATACTTTTTATCTGTAAATCTACTAGATAAGGGCATATTTAGAAGAGACCCACAAGCGGAACGACACACACACTATATATGTGTGTGTGCGTGCGTGTGTGTGTGTATACATATACACACCATTGATTGCAACATCACATTCATTTCTCGTATATTGGCAAACAATTTTAGAAGGTATTTATAACAAAGATGATTGATGTGTTATTTAATATCCATAATCATCTGACTCAGCTCTATCTAAAAACCGTAAAAAGCAATTCGAAATCTAATAACCAGAGACGATCTTTGCCACAAACAAACAAATACACACACGCACGCACACACACACGCACACGCACGCACGCATATTCTCACAAGGGATTACGTTAGCAGTGATATTAAATTCAACCCTACCATTCACCACTTATCGTAGGGATTTATCAGGATTAACTTCAGATAGATAAGATATATATATATATATATATATTATATATATATATATATATATAAACTGACTTTATATATCTATATGTATATATTGTTGCGTTCACGGTAATGCTATATACTCACGCACACATATATACTCACGTGCATGTGTTTATATATATATATCAATACGTATATACATATACATTAACTTCATGTATCTATATATAAAGTTGCTGATTCTCAATAGAATTCACCTAGAAGAAGATATTTCATGTTATTTCAAAATGATGTTATATCATCCGTTGTTAAACAAATTATTACAATTATCGTTATTGATATTATTATTATTATTATTATATTATTATTATTATTATATTATTATTATTATTATTATTGGTATGCTAAGAAATGATTCTTAAGATTCCAAGACATTAATATATTATTGTCTGTGAGGATTCTTTTTCCCAACAATAACCTTTTAGTACTAACATCTATGCAGTCCTCTTTTACATTGCATAAACGTCAATTTCATTACGAAATTTCTTTTAAGATTCAGAGTAGAATGGCTTGCATTATTTAGTCACGTTACTTTATATTCTGAGTTCAAATATAACCGAGGTCGACTTTGTCTGTCATCGTTCAGGGATCGATGAAATAATATATCAGTCAAATACACTGATCGATTAAACCTAATATCTCTTCCCAGAATTCTGTGATCTTTTATCTGCCTTAACATATATTATTATGATTCAATCAAGTAAATATTTATCTTAGGATAGTTCAACATACATCAACAGTTGCAGTTCTGGGACACACCAGTAGTGTATCCTGAGATGATTGGGTGTGTCATGTGTTACAGCATACATCATCAACCAGTTGACACCAACTAGGTTGATCAAACTCAGGACTATATACAAACAGCATTTACTGACACCGTAGATACCCTCTTTTCAGTTAGACCAATCTAGACATTTTTCGACAGCCTCTTGGTGGTTTTTCCCTTACCCAGGGTTCTATAGATTTTACATCGGATAAAACTGAGCAACCGGGTTTATGAACAAAGGCGTTCAAGCCATGATCATTCTGTTATTGCTATAGACATGACTGCCCTGTTCAATGAGTCTTTCTTTTCTTTTTTAAGATCCTGTTTCAAAAATATTTACCGTGGTTCACATGTTGCAATTAGTAAAAGAATAAATAAAATCCGAAGACATTCCAGAAAACATAGAAAGTAGAGTGACCGACATTAATAGCATTGAATAAAATATATGTCAATGTCGACCATACTTTGCTCTCATTTGTGCGTTGTGTACGCTAAAAACAGCGAAATTCGAGTGTAAACCAATTCAATGGCTGAAAATAGAATTAATCAAGACTAGTGATATAGTAGGGTTTCATATATGTTAAAATGAGTTGAGGAACATCGTTTAATAGACGCCGACAAATAGTTGTAAATCAGGCTTTAAAACGAAGTCAAGTATACTTGAAGTGTTTGCGATGTAGTCGTTATACATATAAGGGCTGGGTAGTGAAGCTAAAACCAATTGAGCTGTTATCACGATGAGGCTGGCTGATGGTGGAGGTAGTCGTGGAAGGAGCCTTTGGTGGCGGCGGCTCTGTTTGTAATAGTGATGCTGATGTAGTAATTGTGATGGTGGTAGTGATAGTTCTTTAAGTTGGTGCAATTAGTTTGTGTATTTAATGGTGTTGATTGAATGGATGTGATATTGTCATAGATTTTTTAGTAGTAATAGTTGCAGTAGTAGATATAATGGACGTGTGTAGTCTTGGTGCAAATGGGGAGGTGTGTTTAGCAATGTGGGAGCGAAAACATCAAAGTAAATTCAAAGATTTTGGGGGGGATGGTGGTGGTGGTGGTGATGTTGGTGGAATTAGTCGTTTTGATAATGGTTGCGGTGCGGTGCAGTAGTAGTGGTGGTGATTGCGGAAGCTGCATTGAAAACCTTGCCTGGGGCAGGTGAGATGGTTGTGTCCGTTGTGATATATCTCGTTATATTTCTGAATATCTACGTTATCCTAAGATGGAATTCTGAACTTAGAAATTTAACTTCCAAAGAGAGAGAGAGGAGAGAGAGAGAGAGAGAGAGAGATAGAGAGAGAGAGAGAGAGAGAGAGAGTAATGGCCTTAGATAGAAAAGAAACCTACATTATGTACCCATTACTGTCTGGGTATGTGGTTTATTGTTATTATATTTCATAAATAAAGTTACTAAACAATGCTACATCCTGAAACAAGGAAATATCTTCAAGTATATAATGATACACAAGATAGAACCGATCGAAACGTAATGTGAATTTGAATATTGTTATTTTATATCAATGAAATATTATTTATATGAGCATCAATGTCACGGGCTGTCTTTGAATCTCTTGTGTAAGATATGAAGTCATTAGGAATATAATCAAAATTAAATCAATATTATTCTGAAGTAATTAGCATCACAATCATTGATCAGGAAACTGTCTAACCTGTTTAACTCATTTAAAGTATAGTATTAATTGCTTTGGAATGGATATAGACGACTTTCTATCTGTTAGACCCTTGTCCTAAGGGCGGTGTTTGGTGAGTTCCAGAAAAATGCTGAAATAACCATCCAACAAAGTGGTAGGTCCGTCTTTGTTTTGATTTTCAATTGGAAGCGTTGGACTTCTCTTGAAATATCTATCTATAGATAGATAAAAATCACGCCCATAATATGAGTGCGATTTGAGGAAGCGAGCCAACAATGAAGTGTAGAATGGAACTTAAAACGCCGAGATAAAAACTAGCGAATCTGTTTCTGGTGATCCCTTTTTCAAAGAGAAAAAAAAACAATAAAAATAATTTAAAGGCAAGAGCAAGTGAATATATGTACGATACTCAAAAAAAACGAATGTTAACATAGCAGCTTTCAGGTAGAGATATATATTTCCCATATATCTCACATCTGTAGGTACTATTGCTCAATGCACCGAAGTAAACTTCGCTTTTTTCAAACTTTCATTGTCCATAAACGAAATATAAAACTTCTTCCAGCAACTCTCACATAATGGATGCTTTGGTGTGTGTGAAGATTGGTAAAGTCAAGAAGGTACTCGTTACTGCTCGCCAGTCCCTAAAATTATAAGAGTCTAAAGTTACTTATAAGTTACTTATTTAGATAACATCATATTAGGTACTAATTTGTCCCTAAAACTTTGGAACACGTCCTTTCAAGTTCCTTCTCGATTGCAAATGTTGTCAATTTTATATACGTTATCAACAAAGCAGTGCTGTTGTTGTTCTTGAATATTTATTGCATGGAGTAAATATCTGGAGTAGACATCAGACTTAAGTATTTCAGTAGTGACCATCCCATCTACTTTTCTATTTATAATGCAACAATACTACATTATCCAATGTAGTATTGATACTTCTATTCAGGCAAAAACATTGTTTTTGAGGTAAGCCTGACTGCCATTTCGAATGACCATGTACAAGAAGTTCTTCCACTGGTTTGCATTATCCATAGGTACATGGCATCAAAGTTTGTACGAAGGATAATATGACAGCTGCTGACTTTATGTTAAATAACACTACTAATCAACCATCCCTATATTAAAGATGTGATCATCCCGTCGTGTTTCTTTTGGGAGAGACAAAGTAAGATGCCAAACATTATAATATTTAGTGTATCCTACTTTTTCTGAGTCAGTAGGGTATATATTTGAATGATGTCTGGTCGTTAGCGAGTCCACTAACCCGGTTCTGGCCCCTGCATTGGATCATTACCATAGAAAATAATATGCAACTGTACATCTAGGTGGCGTGTATTTTTAGGCCTGTGTTTAACTTGTAATATAGCTCTGTACCTAGTGATGAACTTGAACTAGGGGAACTTAATTTTAAGTCAATCGTGAAACCGAACTGACCCCACCAGTAAAAGTCGCTGATAAAATCCGCTTCGGTATTTTTCAAATTTATGTTCGAGCACTGCTGTGTTCAGTTGAGAATGTACAGGGTCTCTACTCAGTAAAAAAGTAGCAGCCAAATCTCCCTGAATACTCATCTTACTGCCACACCTTTTCGTTAACATATTTCTGTTGAAATACCCTGCTTTTGTTTCACTTAATTTTGAAAAGCATGAGGAATTTAGTAAAATAACTTCGGGATATTTTTTAAGCTGGGGGTTGGAGCTTAACATGAAGGAATAATTTAATTTAAATCCTTTGAAAGAAAGAAGGATTTTTTCTTCATAAAACCAGGAGTGGACTGGAGCTGGTTAACATCAAAAGGGTTTTGAAAACAGAAGGGTGGCTTTGGATTTTGCAATTCTGCCTACATTATACTATGTCAGGTAAAATAATAGGATCGTCATTCTTAAAAAGCCTTTAGTCATGGAGGTGCTCGGGGTCAGGTTTGACATGGGGGTTAAACAACAAAAATAACTGTGGATTTTTCTCTTCCAGATTCCTTAAAATTCTGATATAGTTTCTATAGCAAAAATCATTATTTATTTTATAACTTTTAATTATTTCATCGTAACAAACTGGGTCATTAGATCTGCTTATGCCGCACATTCCTACTAACAGCCATATTATTTCCCTTCAAGGTATTCCTCTTAATTAAAAAAAGGAAAAAATATCCTGATTTATAGAAATTTGAATTTTAAATATCACGAAATCATTAGGAATACAAGATATCGCTGCTCTTTCTTTCTCTCTCCTTCTCTCTCTGTCTCTCTACAGTTTTACTTAACTACTCTCTAAACTACTCCAGTAAAACGTGGAAGCCTTTAATAGTGATCGATGATTAGTCAACGAAGATTATGTTTATCAAAAATAATATCCGCTAAATATTGACTAGAAGATTATTATGAAGTAGTTAAGGTTATGGTTATTATTTCAAACGATGTATTATAATGGAAGTAATCAGTGACATTAGTATAATAATTATATGATGCGAACGTATTTTCGGTAAAAGATAATGAAGAAAAAAGCCGAGTGGAAACGAGGCTAAAGAAAAATGTAGTTGGTTTTCGACGACAGAAATAATTATGGAAGGAGGATGAAATCCGTTGCTTTGAGAAGGAAATGAGGCAATCTGGAGAGGATACAGAAGATTTATTGATGTGAGTTTTTTAATGTTTGTGTGAGTGTAAATGTGAGGTGCGTGAGTGTGGAATGAAAATATGGATGGATGCATGTTGACATGAGCACAAATAAAAAAAAAAGCAAATATACCGCGCGCGCGCGCACACACACACACACACACACACACACACACACACACACACACACACACATATATATATATGCTCTTTTATTTGTTTCAGTCGTTTCACTGCGGTCATGCTGGAGCAATAGCTTAAAGGGTTAAAGGGTTTCAGTCGAACAAATCGGCCCGGGGACTTCCTATTTTGCCTAGTACTTATGCTATTGGTCTTTTTGCCTGACTGCTAAGTTACTGGGATATGAACACACCAATACCGGTTGTCCAGCGGTGATGGGACGCACACATACACACACACACACACACACACACACACACCTATATATATATATATATATATATATAAATACTCACACGACGTGCTTCTTTCAATTTCCGTCTGCGAAATTCACTCACAAGGCTTTGATCCGCTCGAGGCTATAGTACAAGACAATTACCTAATGTGCCACTCTGTAGGACTGAACCTGGGACCATTTGGTTAGGAAGCAAGCGTCTTACAACACAGCCACATATATACATGTGTGTGTGTGTAGTGTGTAACACATAAGGGAAATATATACTGATCTATAGCAATCTATATTTTGAGAATTTTAATAGGCAGAGAGCTATATATAAAAAAAAATTGGACGGACGAAATCTCTGGTAGTATAACAGGAACGAAATTCTCGTCACTTGAGTCCGTTATGTAACGTTTTGTTGAATATATAGACCCCCTTCGGTCATGAATGACCATGGGATTGCACCTAGAAAGTTTCCCTCCTAGGCACAAGTCCGGGCAAGGTTGTTTATGGAAGACCAGCAGTCGCCCATGCATACCAGCCTCCCCTCTCCACGCCACCAGTGTTATCCAAGGGAAAGGCAAAGGTCGATACAGCTTGGCACCAGTGACGTCGCAACTCATTTCTACAGCTGAGTGAACTAGAGCAACGTGAAATAAAGTGTCTTGCTCAAGAACACAACACGCAGCCCGGTCCGGGATTCGAGCTTACAACCTCACGATCGTAAGCTCGACGCTCTAACCACTGAGCCATGCGCCTTCATAACATATATATATGTTGAATAATGCATATATATATATGTAAAACATATATGTAAAACATATATATGTAAAACATATATGTAAAACAGTGGTTCCAGAAATTCGAGCAGGAAACTACAGCCTAGAAGAGAAGCCTCGTCCTGGAAGATCTGTAGATCTCGATGAGAACGTCCTGGTGGAACAAAATCCCATCGTAACTGTTGAGAGACTAACAGAGAAGCTTGGATTTGGTCATACAAGCATTCATCGACACCTACGTGCCATCGGAAAAGTCAGCAAATTGGGTCAATGGGTTCGTCACAAATTTCTGAGTCTAATCACGCGCAGCGAGTGAATGTGTGCTGTTCTTTGCTGTCACGTCTCACGAATGAACCTTTTTTGGACCGAATAGTGACTGGTGACGAGAAATGAGTTCTCTACAAAAATGCCGAGTGCCGAAAACGGTGGGATGGGAAAGGAGAAACATCGGCATCCCAAGCTAAATAAGGTCTTCACCCACGTAAGGTATTGTTATCTGTTTGGTGGGATATGAAAGGTTTAGTGCTCTTTGAACTTTTAAACCCAAACCAAACGATATCAAAGATCTACTGCGAACATATTGAGCAGATTAAGTCAGCGCTTGAAGGAAAACAACTAGCTTTGGCTTCAAGACGAAAGGTGTTCTTCCATCAGGATAATGCTCAGCCACATAACATTCCAAAGGCTGGAGTAGTTTGAAGAGGAAACGACGCCCCACCCCTATATTCGCCGGACATTGACCCATCTGGTTATCATTTATTCCGCAGTTTTCAAAACCATTTAGAGGGGAAAAATATGAATTCTTTAGACGAGGTCAGAACAATACTGGTGGAGTATTTTTCGTCACGAACAAGTGAATTCTAGAAGAGGGCCCTACAAGTCTACTAGATAGAGACGGACATTGTAGAAAATGAAGGAGAGTATATTTTTGATTAAAAAAGAACGTTATCTTAATTTTGAAAAATAAAAGAAGTATAAAGAAAAACTGGATTATTTATGAGATGACCCAATGCATAGCTGACGACATGGATATTCTACGAAGAGTCTCTTTCGGCATGTCAATACACGCGTATCTAAATCATCCATTTGGTCTATTCATTCACATAGCCTCTCATTTTTATCGTTTCCATATTACCTAATAAAACTTCAGCCAATGAAACATGGTTCTCAAGAGATATTTCTTCTAACAAATTTTCCTGAGTTAGCAGATTAATTAGCAAGCCGCAGACATACAAGTGGAACAAAAGAATGAAAGTTAAGGAAGAGAGGGCGGGAGAGATTTACTCAAGATATACTCAGATATTTCGATTCAATCAAGGAATAGAATTAGCTTCAAGAAAGGAGTGAAAATGTACATATATATGTGTAGGATTGTGTGCGTGTGCGTATGTGTGTATATGCATGAACATGTATGTGTGTGTATATATGTGCGTGAATATGCATATGTATACGTGTGTAGGTATATATATAAATATGTGTGTATGTGTGTACATGAATATATGTCTATGTATACGTGTGTATGTATATATATATAAATGTATATGTGTATACATGTCTATGTATATTTGTATGCGCGTGTGTGTGCGTGTATGTATGTAAGTGTGTGTGTGTGTGAATAGGAAGTGAGAAGGCCTTGTGTCCTATATCATTTTTCCCAAATAATTTTTTTCAGTGTCTGTTTAGCTGTGAACAGACAGAGACACCCACACTCGGCCATCCCACCCTTCGACCCAACGCTACATGGTGGATGTGATAGCTCGGAGAGAGAGAGAGAGAGAGAGAGAGAGAGAGAGGGAGAGAGAGCTCCATTAACACTCAGCGATTCTACTCAGACACATAGATATTTATATATACATATGCATACATTCTGTATATATATGGAGAGAGAGAGAGAGAGAGAGAGAGAGATGAACATGCTTATGCATCTATGCTTATGTTTCATGTGCATGTTTATATACATACATGTGTGTGTGTGTTTGTGCGTGCGTTTATGCATATATACATGCGTATACAATACATTTGAATATGCATAATTTGTGAATATGTATATTTACATAAATGCATATATCTACATATATGTATATTATATACGAGAGTTTAATCATACATATACGGATGTGAGAGTAAGAAAGTAAGGCAATCAAAATTTGCATTATATTGACTCACCCTCGAATGTCATATCAAATGCATGTGTGTGCGCGCATACATGTACGCACATGTAGATATAGAGATAATTTTATGCATATTTACATATATCTATGCAAATATACAAAGCCGTACGCACTCCCATATATATATATGTATGTATGTATGTGTGTGTGTATATGCATATACACACACACATAAATGCATATACTTCTGTATGTTGGTAGGTTTGTTTGTATGAAAGGCCACATGGATATGGGAGTACATGAGCGTTGGTGTGTGTGTGAGCAAGGGTCTGTGTATATGTATATATATATATATATATATATATATATATATATATATATATATATATATCTTAGTATGTATGTGAATGCATTCTATTTAAATTTTGTATTAAAATATGCATAATTTGTGTTATAAGTGCGTGATGACGTGTGCTATCTTTTGATGGTATATGTAGACAGGCTTGTGTGTGCGCATATAATATGTCTTATGCTTTATGAATACGGTGTGTAGACAGGCATAGAGGTCAGTTTGGCATGCTTCTGAATGTAAACTATCTGATTAGTCAGCATGGAAGTGTGCCCATCTTAAATTAATCTACAATCTTGTGGAAGTAAATAGAACGTTTGCATTTGTAATCTAGCCGAACGAAATGGGGTGAAGTTATAAAGACCATTGACAGCGAAGTCGACGACTCTCCATTTAATTTGAAAAGATTTCGGCATCAAAAGCAATGGCAGAATAAAGTAATCCTCCCGGAAGCAGATTCATTCGACCGGAAGTAAGTATTTTAATTTCAGAAGCATTGCTGAAATGTAGTTAGATGTGAAGGGTTATTGAAATGGAAGTAATGGGGTTAGTGAAGAGCATATTGGAATCGGGGAATTAGTGGGAGAAAGTATGTTTGTGACTAAATCGTGCTTCGAACTCCTACAAACGATACAATTCTACTGTTTTACTTTCTCAATAGTTTACATGATCAACCTTACAACATTCAGTTTTGTACAATTGTTTTGTACACCCCCGGTCTTTTTTTTCCCCTCACGGTATGTGTGTTTCTTGGCTTATTCAAGAATGTATTACAATTAATGAATTGTTTATGTAGGATAAAGCTTTTTGATAAACATACAAGTTTTCCTTCAATATATACCTAAAGTGATTGCATTATTTTGCCCGCACGAATGTATGTATGTCTGTGTGTGTGTCTGAAGATTCGAGCCCAGGTGAAGTCAATAAAAACTTTGCTCTTCTTTCCTTATAATCTTACACAGTATGTTGCTCTTGAGCTGATATATATATATATATATATGTTTGTGTGTGTGTATACGCGTGTGTGTGTGTATATATATATACGTGTGTGTGTATATATATATGCATCTAAGTGTATATGTATACATAGATGTGCATATATATATACATGAGTATTTATATCCGTGTGTGTTTGGAGAGGGAGGGGACGAGAGAAGGAGGGAGAGGGAGGTGCAGATGCATGTTGCCATACTTGCATGTCTGCATATTAATCATATCATAAACCTACCACATTCCTAAAGTTAGAATTTTATGCAGACTGGATAAGTGATGACTGAAACTATTTAAAGATTGACAAGATAAATATGTAAACCTGGAAAAGTCGTTTAAAGGAATGACCGACATTTATCAACCTGCTCAGACATCTGTCTACACCATAATTACTAGCAGCCGACTTGGGTGTTTGCTTTTGAACTAAACGAAGATCTAGCAAGCAAATCAGAAAGAGAGAGGGCGAGCGGGAGGTGGAAGGGTGAAGTTAAAGAGATTGAGAGAATGAGGGCAAAGCAGCTCTCAGAACAGAAATCCATAATTATGAATAGAAATAGCGACTAATATCGATCTGGTCGGAGAAAATCCATGACTGCTTGAGCCAAAGAGTGATTTCCACTATAATTATATTGATTTTTGGCATAGATATAAGGCCAAAAATGTTGGGAGAGAACCAACCGATTATATATCCCCAAGTACATGACTGATATTTTATTTTATTGGCAACAGAAAATTAATGGTAAAGTTGCACCAGATGATATTTGAACTCAGAATGTATAGATTCGTAAATGTTATCGACGCGACAACGGTTTTTAAAAAAAAAAACGCCGCCCGTCACGTCCTCTACTGTTGTAAGTTCCTTGTTAGAAAACAAATAAACGATGATATTTCATTCAGTAGCACAAGTTTACATCTTGGGAAGGCGGCGAGCTGGCAGAAACGTTAGCGCGCCGGGTGAAATGCGTAGCCGTATTTCGTCTGCCGTTACGTTCTGAGTTCAAATTCGGCCGAGGTCGACTTTGCCTGTCATCCTTTCGGGGTCGATAAATTTAGTACCAGTTACGCACTGGAGTCGATATAATCGACTTAATCCGTTTGTCTGTCCTTGTTTGTCATTTCTGTGTTTAGCCCCTTGTGGGTAGTAAAGAAATAAGTACAAGTTTACATCTTGGTGAGAAATAGACTCACGAAAGTACATCAGCCTCCATCTGTCACACTGTAAATTCTCTTGTTTTCTCTCTCCTTGTCTTTTTCTATCTTTCCCTTTCTCTTTATCTCTCACTTTTCTTTCTTTCCCACGCTTCTCGTTGCGTGTGTGTGTGTGTGAGTGTGTGTGTGATGTGTGAGTATCTGGCTCTGAAAACGTTATCTCGACCTGGTACTCGACGACTCTACGCACTCTCTAATATATAGCAGAAACAGATGTAACCTAATGAATAGGATTATGTAAAAATCTCTTTTCTCGTGCTTTTATTTAATCAATATAAAGCTCTGTACTGACTGCTAGCTTACTGAAGAGTATACGTGTATGGGATTCTAATAACTTGTGAGTGTAGCTTGGGCAAAACAGAAACGTGACGTCTATGTGTGTGTTTCTGCTTTCACTGTATTTCGTTTCGGATATTACCGCATCAAAAAATATATAACTTCAGTTCAAACTTCTAGCAGACAATGACCCTCGTTATATTTATCCGATCGGTTATCAATGATGAATATCTTGTCTTTTTTTTTTGTATTGGTTTTTTTTTCCATCGTATAGAAGATTAATTATTTTCAAAGCCGTCCAGTCATTTAGTCTCTTAAAAAGCTAATTTAATAATGCTGTTTAGGAAAATACTTACATTAAACTTATACCAGTAGTGCTTTTTGATATATGTGAGCTTTTTTTCTGATTTATAAAAACCTTTTAACATTCATTTGTCTCAGTCATTAGTCTACGCCTATGCTGGGGCACCGTCTTGAAGAATTTTTAGTCGAATGGATGGAAACCTAGTCATTGTAATTTCTTAAAGCTTCGTGATTGTACTATCGGTTGCTTTTGCTGAACCGCTATGTTCAGGGGACGTAAACATACCAACACCGGTTGTCAAGCGGTAGTGGTGAACACAAACTGAGACACACTCACGCAAACACACACACACACACGCACACACACACACACACATATATATATATATATATATATATATATATATATATATATATATATATATATATATATATACCACAACTGTTTGCATAGCCTTTCACTCGCGAGACACCGGTGCACAATGGGTTAAAACGATCGTAATGAATAATAGTCACAGGAATTCCATTTTATTTCTCTCATACATATATATATTCTAGCATTAAGCTGAAAGATTACTCAGCACATTTTAGTAGAGTGCATCTATATTAGTTTTAAAAAGGACAAAGTTGACAAGGACTTCAAAGTTTTATTTTCTTTACCATGTAAACGGAGAAATTCTTTCAAAGAAATTCTTTATATATCTCAGGCACAAAATCTCATCATCAAAAGTGAACGGATTATAGAAATTCAGATCGTGAAGATCAATATGGCCTGATCGGCAGAGACATTTCTTTAGTCCATTCGCTTCCGATGGTGAGCCAATGTGCCTGAAATATATAAAGTTCATTTAACTCTCATTGTTCGCATGGTAAAAAGCTCTCTTTATTCTATGTTCTTTTACTTCTACATTTCAGTGCCTCTAACAAAGTACAACATGCTACATCCTTCCATCCATCCATACATACATGCACACACACACACATATATCATCATCATCATCGTCATCACTTAGCGTCCGCTTTCCATGCTAGCATGGGTTGGACGGTTCAACTGGGGTCTGTGAAGCTGGAAGGCTTCGTCAGGCCCAGTCAGATCTGGCAGTGTTTCTACGGATGGATGCCCTTCCTAACGCCAACCACTCCGTATGTGTGTGTGTGTGAGTGTGTGTGTGTGTGTGCCGGGAGTAATTACTCAGGGTAGGCAGTTGGGGACGTTTATGTAGAAAAACACAAAATATATATATTTGAGCATGAATATTATTAACAGTGACGTCGAAGTTTTGGTCATTTAAGCCATTGTCGGTCTGTCTGATGATAGCTTAAGTGGCCGGAACTTTGAAGTCGCTGACATTATTCTTATTTAGGGGTAATAAAATTGTACTTTAACAAAAGTAGAGAATAACCCATCAAATTAATGCGAAATTCGTTTTGTAATAACTGAACGCAAAAAATCAGGCGTTAATGTGTGTCTGTGTGTGTGTATACGAGTGGGTACCCAAAAGTAAACAAAAGTAAACGGCATCGTTCTCTGTGGGACAAGTTCATTGTAGTTCAGACTTCTACCGTTAGAAGCCAGTTGATGCGACCCTCGCACATCAGTCTGCTAACCAGCGTCCTCCGGTCAGGTCGTACTACCATATGGTGCGTCTTTGTTTCGCAGTGCTTCTCCCCTGTTCATCGATTTTTGCCATGGCTGAAACGAAGGAACAGCGTGCTTCCGGGAAAATCTGTTTTTGGACTATGGCAGCTGTATCGGTGGCCATTTTCCGAAACAGCTGCCATAGTTCAAACGGCTTACAAGGATGCTGTCATGAACAAAACACAAGTGTATGAGCTGTTTTCACGTTTTATGAATGGTCAGTTGCCGCTTGAAGACCAACCTCGTTCAGGCCGACCGTCGACCTCCCGAACGAATAAAAGCATCAGGAAAATTAGATGACCGTCACCGAACAATTGACGAACTTGATATAACTGGTGTGTCCCGCACTTCCTGCCAACGAATTTTAGGTGAGGATTTGCGAATGAAAATAGTTGTTGTGTCTCGCTTGCTCACGGAAGATCAAAACCATGGCACGATTGAATGCGTGACGAAATCTGGTGCTACGGATTTTTTAGATGTGGAAGAGATGAAGAAAAAAAAATCGACGGAGGCGTTAAAAGGCATCACTTCGCAAGAGATCCAGCATGCTTCGAACAGTGGAAAATGCGCCTGGACCGATGCATTGCTTTAAATGGAGAATACTTTGAAGGCAATAAAAGTGTAAACATGTATAACTAAGTGAATAAAATAATATTGCAAAATTCCGGTTTCTTTGATGTATCCCCTTGTATATAGATAGATAGACAGACAGACAGACAGACATAAGGGATTCAAGATTTGCATGTCAACTACTTCGTGTTTCGTTCCAAATCCGACACCCACTCTTGCGATAGCGAAAATCCGCGAAGTAGAAACAGTTCTGTACTGTATATATATATTTTTTAATAATTTGTAGATATTTAAGAAGCAGCACACAACAGTTTTAGTAGTACATATATATTGTTATTTAAAACAGTTTCATTCAGTACCATGCAACCCGTCACAAGAACCTAGCTGGTCGAACGCCGCTCGTTGAACTACGGCTCTGTGGGGAGCCTATGGTACTTTCCGTTGGTTAGGGCCGAATCCAACTGTTTAAATAATAATAATAATAATAATAATAATGGTCTCAAATTTTGGCACACGGTCAGCAATTTAACTGGTACTTATTTAATGGACCTCGAAAGGATGAAAGACAAAGTCGACCTCGGCGGAATTTGAGCTCAGAAGTAGTGGCAGACGAAATACCGCTCAGTTTTTCGCCTGGCGTGCTAAAGATTTTGCCAGCTCCCCGCCTTAATAACAATTAGAAGAAAAATTATATATGCATATATATATATATATATATGTGTGTGTGTGTGTGTGTGTGTGTGTGTGTGTGTGTGTGTGTGTGTGTGTCCAAGCGACCAAATGTGAATAGGAGTAGAGAATATATTTCAACAACATACTGTATTTGTGAATTAAGTGAGACACAGATCTCCCTCATCAAGTTATATCGTATATCACGATTGTTGAATCTACAATATTGTTTATCTGTAATACTTCTGAGCAGACATTTTCACACAGAACATC
>NC_043010.1:40885371-40890371 GCF_006345805.1 Octopus sinensis
ATATATTTTTTAGGAATCTTATTGATTTTTAAAAACCATTACTATTAGCAATATAATTTTCATATTATTTCCTATAATATATAATTATCATATTAGTTCCCGTCAAATACTGGAAGCAATCGATTTTATCGACTAATCCATTCCCCTAAAAATTACTGACCTTTTGCCTAAATCATAAGCCATTAAGTACAGCGAGGTAGCAGAATCGTTACCATACACTAACGATTCTGCTTTACGTTCCAGTTTTAAGTTCCGCCAAGGTCGACTTTGTCTTTTATCCTTTCGGAGCCCATGAAATAAGTACCAGATAAATACAGGGGTCGATGTAATCGACAACACACCTACTCCCAATTTCCAGGCCTTGTCTGTAATAGATAGGATTACTGACGAGCCGACAGAATCGTTAGCATTCCAGGGCAACACGCTTAGCGGCATTTCGTCTGTCTCAATGTTCCGAGTTCAAATTCACCGAGGTCGTCTTTGACTTTCATCCCTTTCGGGTCAATAAATTAAGTACAATTTGATCACTCGAATCGATACAATCGACTTACCCCCTGCACCGAACTCGCTGATCTTGTACCAAAATTTGAAACCATTATTATTATTATTATTATTATTATTATCATTATTGTTAACGCTACCACTACTACTATTGATGACAAAATTAATGATCGTGATGGTTATTGTGATTGTGCTATTGTGAAGCCACTTCTCGGTTCCCAGGTTTCCAGGAATCCGTACAGCAGAGATGATAAGTGAACAAACATAGAAAAAATACGTGTTCTACTTGGAGACTACTTGTGTGTCAGTTAGCAAAATCATATTTCATTTCCTGTGCAACCAGTGAAATTTTCGTATTCATTAAATAACACTAAACGCCCAAACAAACCGCCTCTCTTCACACTCAGCTACCACACATCTCAACACTTCTTCCCTACATTGGTTCAATATGTCAACTTGTTTGTTAGGCAGACAAATTGGTGTTATAAACCAACCCACCCCGCTACATACCACTTTTCAAACTCAACACCTCCTCCATATTCTCCCATAATTCGTTTTCTTTCATGCGTTTCTTCTTTCTTCTCTTCACCCACTTAATCTTCTTGAAAAAAAAAATCTTTCTCGATACCATCCTTATCATTCATCTTTTGTTTTTCTCACTGTTGCTGTCATTAATTATTTACCAAGATTTCGTCTCTAAATTCCATTGTTCAGAGTTTCAAATCTCGCAGAAGTGATTTTTACGCTATAAGCCTATCTTATTTGAAGAAATTGTATATCAAAAACTATTATTGAACTAATGAGCTCTGCGATTCAACCGAACGTTGGCTGAAGAAGAAGAAAAAGATTATTATTATTATTATTATTATTATTATTATTATTATTATTATCATGTTTTTCCTTCTTTCTTCAGATTTTTTTCCGTTTCTCGCCGAGTGTTTTCCATACACCTAGGGCAGAAATTATTATTATCATTATTATTATTATTATTATTATTATTATTATTATTATCATTATTATTATTATTATCACTATTATTATTATTATTATTATTATCATTATTATTATTATCATTATTATTATTATTATTATTCACCTTATAGCAAATGTCCTAGATATAAAACAGCATGTAAATGACAGCAACGTTGTCTTGCAAATGGAGCAGCTGCTATGCTGAACTAGAAGTTTTAAATTGTTATCCCTCAGTGTATCTGACAAGATACTGGAACAGATTTATGGATGATTCGTGTTCTGTTACAGATGTGGCTCGTGCTGCGTTCGACCCTTGGTTGATGCTGCATCAGTCTAGTTATCCCATGTGTAGATCAAAACATGTGTCAACACAGATGCCTCTGCTTAGTCTCTACCTGCTAGAAATGAGGATCAAATCTCACTGAAATTTAAACTACCTTCTAAAATAGGGATGGTCGTATCAGTTAACGTAAGCCTTGATACTTATCTAAAAGGGAAAAGGCAGAATGGTCTCGTAGAATGATCTTCCATCCGCAAATAACAGTCGAACGATGGAACGTTACTACAAGTAATCAATTGGTTTTGATGTTTTCGTTATTATCATTACTGCTGCTGCTAACTCGCTCATCCTGTTTTATAAGATATTAAAAGATACATACATCGAAGGATAGGCGCCGAGTTTAATTATTTTGTATCTTTCGAAAATTCTCTATTAATGAATAAATTCCGTATTAAGTAAACTTTTGAATTGTTTAAAATCCTGTAACACCTGTATATAATAATTGCGGATATAAACGTTGGTTGGTTGGTTGATTTCTCTGGTCACGCTTTACAGCGTTGAAAAGAGAGAGGGAAGTGAAAGTAAAAGAGAGATACAGAGAGAGGTAACAATAGGTGCAAGATGAGTGCTTATTCAATTTGGAGCCCTGCCAACTATTTTGATTCTTATAATTTTATTAAAAATAGAGGTTTTTATGAAGAATTTGAGAGACAAGTTCTCGATGATAGTGTTGATGAAATTTACTAAAAGTACAACATATTTACTACACCTATACAAACGTGAGATTTATTTAATTTTCAAAGGAAAAAATATTTTCTACATGTCAATAAAATTAAATGAGTCTTCATCCCATCATTTTCTATAAGCACCAAGAAATTTGATAAATTACAATTATTGCACCTTTGCGATATTTCCTGATATTATCCATGCTAGC
This sequence comes from Octopus sinensis, assembly GCF_006345805.1. NCBI lineage: Eukaryota > Metazoa > Mollusca > Cephalopoda > Octopoda > Octopodidae > Octopus > Octopus sinensis. The sequence continues at coordinate 40,888,059 of NC_043010.1, forward strand.
AAATGGGTGTTTCCAACGTTACCCCTCATATGATGGCTAACACTCTAGTGCTATAACATTGAATAAATTCTTGGGTTTTTAAAAACTATACAACTCAAAATAAAATATGGGTTATCTCATAGGGCTTACTACTTTGGGAAAAGTTCTCTTAAGGGCGTGGCATCCATGAAATGGATACTGGTATTTGCATAACCGTGGCAATGTTATCAAAACATATATAAAATAGATTATCAGGCATGGCTGTGTGGTAAGCAGTTTACGTCCCAACCACATGGTTCCGTTTTCAGTTTCAATGCGAGGCACCTTGGGTAATTCTCTCCTGCCTTGTAGATGACCAAGCTTTTTTAATTAACTTGGTACATGGAAACAAGAAGTTAGTGTTGTATAAATGTGTGTGTGTGTGTGTGTTTTGTGTGTGTGTCATTGTGTGTGCCTGTTTATCTATGTGCGTCTTTTCATATGTTTAACTTTGTGTTTGTGCCCCACTACCACTTGACAACCGGTGTTGGTTTCTTTATGTTTCCATAAGTTAGTTGTTTGTCAAGAGAAACCGATATAATAAATACCTGGCTTTAAAAAATAAGGGCTGATTCGAGTTGTTCGACTAGACCCTTCGAGACGGTGCTCCAGCATGACTGCAATTCAATGACTGAAACAAGTAAAAGATAAACGATAATTCTGTCACTTTTCTGTCCTACGATGTTATCACTGAATTCATTTGAGGTTTCATCGTCTACATCACCGACATCTATAATGTCAAGTGTGCATACACACACACATACACGTGTATATATTATATATATATATATATATATATATATACACATACACACACACACATATGTATATGTATATATATATATATATATATATATATATATATATATATATAACATACACACACACATATGTATATATTATATATATATATATATATATATATATATATATATATATATATATATAAGGACATTACTATACATAAATGTCTCACGCTAGGAGGGACACTTACATTCAAAACTACCATATATTACGATAGTTTCGAATGTAAGTCCCTCCTGGCGCGAGGCCTTTATGTATAGTAATGCCCTTAATATAAATAAATATATTTAAGAGGAATAATTGATGGATTTTCCCTTATGAAGTTTTTCACGCTACTTGATAAATTCTTATAAAGATTTTATCCTATTTTTCAATTATATACATGTGTGAGTGTGAGTGTGTGTGTGTGTGTGAGTGTGTGTGTGAGTACTGTCTTTGTGCATATTTCCTTTTATCAAATTGGATAGCAATGTTTATGGCTTTGCAGATTTCTCTTTTACTTAGTCTGTAAAAATAATGCCAGGCTTGTTTGCCGTGATCGTTTTAATGTTGCTCCATTGAGCTGCTTATATAAATGGCGTCTTGATCATGGTTGTAGGCTGGATCAATGTTGTAGTTGCATCATATACCTAAGCTCAGTGAACACATTTTTTACCAAATTTAGTTAGTAGACGTATAGGCATAGCATCTTACTCACGTTCTCTCCCCATCTCTCACCCTATATATATAGTGAGAATTTAAAAAGAAAACAAAAGACGAAGACGAGTGTATAAAGAACAAACACATGTATTAGTTTAATGCTCGGGAAGTGAGAAAGTCTTTTACGTTTCGAGCCTACGCTCTTCGACAGAAAAGAACACAGAAATAAACAAGGAGAGAAAATAGAAAAAGGTTTAGTGGCTAGCAATCTATCATGGCGAATGCCGGACGGTGGGGATCACACAGGAGAGCTAGGATGAAGTGGGGATATATATATATATAATTGTTCTGTTATGAGTGCTCAACGGAGATCATTATTATAACATATTTCTGTATGGCGATACAGTCCCAAATCTCTTCATGATGTCCGATATATATGTTGGCATATCGGCTGGTTGATTTCTCTAGTCACTCTTTACATCGTATAGAAAGAGAAGAGAGTAAACGGAGAGAGTGAGTAGAAGCGGTTCAGGACGAATGTCTTGTGACGTTCAGAAAAAATATACATAATCTGTGACATTTTGCAGAGACATTAGAAAAATAATAACGTATTGCAAAGATACAAAAAGAAATTTATTTATTTAATTATATTTTACAGTAAATATTCTCTTTTACAAAATTAGTATTCATTTCACCAATTCTTATAAGCTTATAATCTTTTAGATATTTGATAGAAGTTAAATTATAATTACCGTATGTTTTCCATGATTTTTTTTTATATATGGCGCTGGATTAACCATTAAACAGAATAAGCACGTGCTCAGAGCTTCAACGACAAGTGGCACCACAAAA
>NC_043010.1:40895371-40935371 GCF_006345805.1 Octopus sinensis
GATTAGTATTTCTTAAACATAGACGCAAGAGTGGCTGTGTGGTAAGTAGTTTGCTCCCCAACCACATGGTTCTGGGTTCAGTCCCACTGCGTGGCACCTTGGGCAAGTTTCTTCTACTATATCCTCGGGCCGACCAAAGCCTTGTGACTGGATTTGGTAGACGGAAACTGAAAGAAACCCATCGTATATATGTATATATGTATGTGTGTGTGTTTGTGCGTCTGTGTTTGTCCCCCAACATCGCTTGACAACCAATGCTGGTGTGTTTACGACCCCGTAACTTAGCAGTTCGGCAAAACAGACCGATAGAATAAATACCCGGCTTACAAAGAATAAGTCCTGGGGTCGATTTCCTCGATTAAAGGCGGTGCTCCAGCATGGACGCAGTCACATGACTGAAACGAGTAAAAGGGCATAAACTGTGTGCATTAAACAGTATATTTCTATCACCATTTTGTATACACACACACATTTTGCATACTCTCATACACACAGACTATAATGAGAATATGAAAAAAAAACATACAATATTTCTGTATATACTATTCGATATGTGTGTATGTGTGTTTACATGATTTATCTGCGTGTATGTATGTGGTGTATGTGTATGTTGCATTTTTTATATGCACCTGCGTTTTCTCACCTAAGATGTATCGCTATCTAAATGTATGACTACCCCCTATGTGGATATGTTGGTGGGGGTGAATTTGACACACATAATGTTGGAAATTGTTTCGAAGATCTCATGTGTTAATATGACTATCGAAAAATATTTGTAGAAAGAGCGGTGGCATTTTGGGAAGATATCGGCTGATAAATAAATTATCACTCTTAGGAACACAAGCATACATTTGCTCAAACACATGCGTACATAGAAAAGTATACTCATAAGTCTTTGTACACACGAACATACAAACACACACATATATATAAATATTGGTTTTATATATATATATACATACATATATATATATACATAAATATACATACATATATATACACATATATATATATATACATATATATACATACATATATATACACATATATATATATACATATATATACATACATATATATATATATACACATATATATATACACATACATATATATATACATATATATATATGTATATATATGAAATCAAGTGTTTTGACTTCATTTACAAAAGAAACGTGTATATAACACTTATGTTATTTTTTACACTAAAAGCTCTTTTCACTCAAAAATATATGTCAGTTTAGAAGTGCGTTATATATACGTGTGTGTCTGTGTGTTGGTGTGCTTATATATGTATATAAATGTATGTATACAAAGTTTCTTTTAAGCCATTATGAATATGCTAAAGCATGCGTTGAAAAGAATCATACTAAAAACTTACCGTTGGGTCGATGTATATATGTATGTTCGAACTGAAGTATTAATTCTGAAATGTATTGAAATGTATAAAAATCTTAACCTACCTACACACACACATACATACACACACACACACACACACACCCATATATATATATATATATATATATATATATATACACTTAACTACAGATGTACAATAATGGGAAAGGACATTTTTTTACTCTCATCATATGAACTACGTTAACCCGAACAGTGTAGGTTTCAGGAAAACTATTAACTATTGGAAATATATAAATAAAGAGATGGGAAGAGAAGGAACTTAGACAGCGAGGTAGTAGAGGCAATGAGAGTGTCTCGCAATTTAGGAGTTTGGAAGTGAATTATATTTATCGTTTAGTGGGAAACAATTTGAAACGATATTTTGATAAAATATATTTAAATTGGAATTAAAGAATGGCGAATTTAATTGCTTTCCTTTAGAAAAAGTTACAGAATTTCAGCTAATTCTTGAGAAGTTGTTAGTTGTCGGAGCACTGCATCCTTCAAAACTTCCATGCTTCCTGAGATTCTCCAACACTACACCTGATTTTCCCCACTCAATACACACGCAAGCATGTATCTGACTCATACACTGTTCGCTTTCCAGACATTTGTACATTACTGCATATACTTTATATGCACTTTTGACAAGTTGTGGTGCACCTGAGCACTGTGAACAATAATTTCGTTATTATTTATATATATATATATATATATATATATATATAACACCTTAGGTCATGTCTGATCAAGAAATGCAGCTATAAAGTCATCCTCCGAGGCATAAGTCTGGACCAGGTTGTTTATGGACGACCAGCAGTCGCCTATGCATACCAGCCTCCCCTCTACACATCACCTATGCTATCCAGGGAAAGGCAAAGACCGATACAGCTTGACACTAGTAACGTCGCAACTCATTTCCTACAGCTAAGTGAACAGGATTAACTTGAAATAAAGCGTCCTGCTCAAGAACACAACACACAACCTGGTCTGGGAATCGAACTCACTACCTCATGATTGTGAGCCGAACGCTCTAACCACTTAGCCATGGTCCTTCCCTACACACATGACCCGTCCTTATTTTCTTTGTATCGTCTATCTGGATGTTTTGTTGTCCCTTTTTGTATCACCTAGCTGTCTGGAGGTTTTGCTTTCTTGTCCCATTTTGTATTTTATATATATATACATATAATGTATATATATATACACAAGATGTGATGAGTAAATTGTCGCCATTTTATATTTTTTATTACGCGCATGCGCATTGTTTGTTTATGGTTTTGTCGACTATACAATATAGTAGTGTCAATTGGGTACCATCTGTGAGTAAAACAGCTCCATGACGCAATTCACTCTGACAGGAATTTGGGAAATTCTTTGCTGTACTGCTTGGCATTCGCGCTAGAAGCTCCAATGCGAACATTTCAGGGTGTTCGGGTGTCAATCTGAAGACACGTACTGAGATTGATAAAAATCAAACATCCAGTCAACATCATGGTGTTTGGAGTGATCTCTAGTGATGGCGACATTATGCCTCCATTTATCTTCCCACACGGACTCAGACTGTACTCGGAGGCCTGCATCAAGTACCTGGAGGGGGTAGTGCTGCGCTGCGTAAAGAGGGTGGCTACTGGATGACCCTATATGTGACAACAGGGCTCTGCACCATGCCGCACAAGCAGGAATACTCACTCATGGCTGTCAGACAGTTTCTGCGACCACATGACCCCTAACATCAGGCCACCTAACTCCCTAGATTGCAACCCTCTTATTATGCTTCGGGAGCAGTTGAGCGAGAGACTAACAAAACTGCTTGTAACACCAAAGATGAACTGAAGGCAAGCCTTATGGCAGCATTCACAAACCTAAAGAAGGTGACCTTCAAGAAGTGTTGCAGGAGATTCCCAAGTCGTCTGGAGATCGATGTTGAAGTCAGTGGTGATGGTATTGAATAAATTTACTCATTAGTATTTCAAGATATTTTTATCAAATTTATGTAAATATATCTGTTAAAATGAGACGTCAGTTTTTCACATCTGCGTAATTTAGACGACAGTTTATTCACTGCGCCATATATATATGTATAAATGTACACACACACACACACACACACATATATATATATATATATATATATATATATATATAATATATATATATATATATACATGTACACACACACACACATATATATACATGTACATATATAAATGTATACATATACACATGTCCACATATACACATACACATATATATACATGTATATATATATATTTATATATATAATATGTATATAATTTATAGAAAAACCTATTAAACAATTCAATAATGAAAGATGTTATTCACATCATATAGAAAACATATACTATAAAAACCTTATTCTAATTGTTTAATAGAGGTTTTTCTCTAAATTATATACATATAGTATATATTGTGAAATTTGATTTAGAATTGCTAAATTGAATTTTTCCCTGTAAGTTTGGAATTATATTCACTACTATTATATATATATATACATAAAGTTAATCCAAACAAGAAAGCACAAAAAATCACAACAACGCGAGGACGTGGAACAAATATAGTATTATTGGACGCTCAGAAAAGAGGAAAGAAGGAGGGCTTAACGTTTCGAGCGGAGCTCTTCGTCGGAAACATAGAAGGAAAGATCAAGAGAAGGGAAGACAGAGGGAAAAAAATCGCCAACGGTACACACGAGGTCACATATATATATATATGAGGAAAAGTGTATATATATACACGCACACATCATATATAGCAATAAGGGCGCACTCATATACATATTAATACATACATACACGCCTATGTATATACACACACACACACATGCATGTTCATGCGCTTCGCTACATAGAAATAGGTGTAAATGCCGACAGCAGATGAAGACCACATTCTGCAAAAGTTTGTTTCATGTCACAACCTATTCGCCTGTCTGTCCACACATAGACATACGACTAATACGTATATCCTGTTAACTAGATTTTACTCTAGCGATTTCTATATATCTGTCAATGCTATATGTTATATATCTATTGAATTATCCCTCTGTGTGTGCATGGATGCGTATGTTGTTATCTCTCGATATATTTATATAAAGGCTGTCTATTTTTCTTCATATAAAGCTGTTTTTCTCATATATATATATATATATATTATATATATATATATATATATATATATATATTACTCTCTTCATCTGTATATCTATACATGGTAATATATACATGCACGTACACTTGTACTTGAACATAGAAATATAAACATTCACACGTGCACACTCACACATATATACACACATGCACATTTATGCATGATCTCATCTGCACTCAAATCCACAGTTTCCCCCAGTTATTAACACCAAAACATATAAATGTATATGCTAGTACGCACATACACATATGTGTGTATGCATATCTATATGCTTGCACACATGTGTATATATGTGTGTGTGTGTGTGTGTAGATACGCACTCGCTTGTGTGTACGTGTGTGCGTACATCTCTATTCTGTCATACATAGGGACGCAGACTCAAGCACATACGTACGTATATATGCTTATATTTACTCAGAAACATGCACACACATATTTACGGCTCGTATACATATATACATGTATACGAGTGTTTGTGTTTATACGCCTTTGAAAAGGAATGAATTTATTGACAATAATAATAAAGATATAGTGTGCATATATGGTAATAATAAAAGGAGTAGGGACTAAACAATAGAGGGATTTAAAATAATAGCATAAAAGCATAAAATATCTGATATAGAATTTAGAGTGTGCGCTAAATAAGTGTGTGTGTGTGCCTATGGTAAAAACAAATGGAAAATACGTATGAAAATTATAAATAAAACTGATAAGAAATTATATATTATAATATGACGAAATGATGGATATACATAGAGTTCTAAAAGAGGTGATAATGAGTACCTCTTTCTACTAAAGAAATTTCTCATATTCAATGAAGGTATCCATATCACTATATATATATATGAGAGAGAGAAACAACAGAGAAACATGCAGAAGTTTTGTAGAATAAAAATGAAGATAATGAGTGAGGAATAAAACAGTAATAAAATAGGTTTTTTTTAAATCGTCTTTGTGAAAACGAATATTATGAAGGTGAGATGTTTTATGTCAGGTTTTATGGGACGATTTTTATAAAATGTGTATATTGTGAAAAGTCTATACAGAAAGAAAAAAAGTAGGCTAAATAGAAACCTTTGGAGAATAAATATAAGATCACAATCAATATCAATATGAAGGTTGTTAATTTCCTGATATCTTAAGAAAGAATTATAGTTTATTAAACAAAAATTCGGAACTGATCACAAAGTACCGACATGAGAATTATTACCATCAGAGACAATTCCAGTTACAGGCAAGTTACTTGCATGGATCAATACCCATCGATCATCAGCGATAAAAACGTTTCATAAACAATTTATAAACAGTTTATGCAAGCGTTTTAGAAAACTCGTTGCATAAAACCTATAATAAAACACGTGATATTATCAAAATAACGTATATCGCCATGGGAAATAAACTTTCGTTCTGTTTTTTTTTAATATTTTCGCTGTTTTTATTCATTAATTTTTTTAAATTTCGATTGATATATATGTATGTATTTATGTATAACTTTTTCTTCGCGTCTACTCATTCTGCAATTTTTTTGTTATTATATACATTTCTTGTTATTTGAACCACTATATTTTATACGCACCGTTTTCCCATTATATTGCTTTTATCAGTTTCTGCTATATTCTTATGTAACTTTGTTTGTAACTTCTTATATTTTAAAATTAATTTTGGGGCTATTCAGTTCGGAGATGAGAACGATATTAGGATATTTGCAACGCCTGCATATAGGTCAAGACAATATGTTCTGTATAGGATTAAAGAAAAAAAAAATATATAATATATATATATATATATATAATTTGGGGGCACAAGACTAGTAATCTAGTGCAGAACCCAATATACATATATTTCAGAGCAAAATGTTAGATGAGAATAGAACAGTAATAAGAAAAAGAGATAACAAAGGAAAAACAATGGTTATGTTATGAATTTCACTAGCTTACAGTTGTTTCTGCAATGAGATGCAGTGAACTCGTAGTTGAGTGCTTGAATAACATCCTATAACTTCATCGGAGCCTCAAATATGAAGTGCAATTATTAGGGAAAAAATAATTTTTCCCCAAATAAATTCTCTTTTCCGAAACGAGTTGCACTTTATATTCAAGGTTCCGATGAAGCTACATGGTGTTATTCAGGCACTCAACTACGTAAGTCTAAGCAGAAACAGCTGTAAGCTGTTTTTTCCTCGTTGTTTGCGTATTTAACTCGTTTCTTTTCGTACTTGTTACTTACACAGTTGGTGATGTACTATACTCATATATGCCTATATATATATATATATATATATATATATATATATAAATGTGTGTGTGTGTGTGTAGATATACAGCTATATGTATAAATATATGCATATTTATATACACATATACGCACACATCTATACACATAGTTGTGTGTGTGTGTGTGTGTGTGTCTTCCCCTGAGGAATTGTTGTAGTTCAGTAACCAATTGCACTTGGAACCTCACCGGAGGCAAATATACGCAGTGATGAAACGTATGTAGTGAACATACCGGCCGCCTCGAACAATCGGCGAAGAGCACCCTCGGAGAAACCGTGCGGGCTGAAACGACCAGGAGGTGGGAGTGCTACCGCAACGCGAACGGCGACGCCCGACGATGCCTGCATCTGGTGTTTATCATAATTTTTCCCAAACTCAGTCTCTATATCATAACCAATGATATTGCTACGTTCATTCGTAACCACATCAAAATACTGGAAGGAGACAAGATGATGATTCTGTATATGGAACTCAAAACCCACGAATAGTAGTTGAACATCTAACTGTACGCAAAAGATATCGTGTGTGTGTGTGTGTGTGTGTGTGTGTGCGCGCGTGCGTGCGTGAGTGCGTAGTAAACGGAAACTCGCTACTGAACTACTGGACAGCAGTTCATAGTAATAACTTGCCTCAAGCAAATGTTTTGGCCTTTTAGCTACGCTGGTGCTCTAAGGGAGTCGGGCTCATCTTGGTCAACACTCCAAGGTGTTCTACTGCTGTTTTCAAAATTCTGCTTTTCGTTGGGATTGAAAACTCGCCCTTTGGGTGATCTTCTTTACCTGAAATTTGGTGTATATCGCTCAGTTATGAAGATTAGTGAAAGAACTTACTGTATTCCAATTTAAGACCCAGCTATCGTTTGTCTTTGCCAAAAGCCATATTGCGCTCTTCTCAGCTGTCTCCGACAAATGTTTCATAGTACTAAGATTCATAAGGCTGGATTCCATCCCAATTTCTATAGGCAATAACTGACTGATATTACAAGTCTTCTCTGAATGGAACGCCGGTCTGCCCTAGCGTTAATTTCATGGCTATTGCTGGAATCCATTTACGGTTTAGTGGAAAGGACCATTGTGAAATGAAAAGTCTTGCCCAAGAATACAATACCGTCCAACGACCTAACCACAAGCCCACGCGCCGTCACATAGGTATGATTTTGCGCTCTACAGCATCTCGTTTCCAAATTTCTGGCAGAGAAAATTACGTCATGGTGACCCTACTATAATGTGTAGTCGACAAAATCAAAATCAATGCGTATGCCTGAAATAAAAATATAAAATGGCGACTATTTGCCCATCCCACCCTGTATGCATGAATATGTATGTATATGTATGATTGTATATATGTATGTCTCTATGTATATACATGTATGTATTCTATATTTCCATTTAGTTGTATCTATGTGATGAGTAAAGGTATTAAAAGTATTCTTTTTATTTATTATTCGTTGCAGAACCTGGATTACATATTTATATCTTGAACATTTGTTGATTCAAAACTTTAAGGTAAGTTTACACCTTCATGTTCTATGCTATTTCTCATTCAGTTTGCACACCTATGTACATTATATGTATTGTTTTGAATTTGTGTGAATGTGCATAGAATAATATAACAGTTGAATAAGGTTAAAACATGGTCTGGTTTTCACGTTTTTTTTTATATTTTAACACAAAAAAATATTTTGTAATGCTCATAAATTAAATTACCGCTTACATAATCATCAGGTATGTATGTATATGTATGTATATGTATGTATGTATGTATGTATGTATGTATGTATGTATGTATGTATGTATGTATGTATGTATGTATGTGTTTGTATATATAGACATAGCCGTGTAGATAAAAAAAAACTGCTTCGTAAGCATGTAGTTCTGCTCTCAGCGCCACTATGCAGTACCTCGGGCAAGTGTCTTCTATTATAACTGTGGATCGACTAACAATATGTGAATGAATTTCACAGACGGAAAGTATGTCGAAGCTCGTTGTATATGTGTACGAGTATGCCGCCCTGCCGCTTGTAATCTGGTGTTTATTTACATCCTCCTCGTGTAGAGGTTCGGTAACATGCAACAATGGAATAAGCATCAGTCTTAATAATATGCCCTAGAGTCGATTGATTTGTTCCACTAAATTTTTTAGGGCTGAACCCCTCTGTAAGGCCGGATTATAAGGATTGAAACAACCACATACCCGTGTGTGTATGTGTATTTGGGTGTTTTCGTTTGAGGGTGTGTCTCCTTTTATGAGTGGAATGACAGCTATTTCGCAAGATTCATGGTTCTCCGTCGGTTACGACGACGAGGATTCCAGTTGATCCGATCAACGGAACAGCCTGCTCGTGAAATTAACTTGCAAGTTGCTGAACACGCCATAGACACGTAGTTCTCGGCGAAATTCAGCGTGACACAGAGTGTGACAAGGCTGGCCCTTTGAAATACAGGTACAACAGAAACAGGAAGAAAGGTTGAAAGAAAGTTGTGGTGAAAGAGTACAGCAGGGTCCACCACCACCCCCCGTCTCATCCTCGTGGAGCTTTAGGTGTTTTCGCTCAACGGTCTGGGAATCGAAATCGCAATCCTACGACCGCGGGTCCGCTGCACTAACCACTGGGCCATTGCGCCTCCACATTAGCAAGATTACATAAATAAGAAAGGGTATAGTTAAATGCGAACTATCGTCCTTAATATAGTTTAATATAGTTGGACACAAACGAATTCTTAATCTCTTACCATTGACCTCTTAATGAACAGTAAAATAATTGGCATTAATAACAATTCTTGTGAAGAAAGGGGAAGAAGGACACACCGCAATTCAAATTTATTCAAAATGAAATGCTCGCGTCCAGTTACAAGTGTATCTGATATTTAATGAATGCAGTGACAATTCCGGACATATAATGGTCTTGTTAGACCATCTTAGCGAAATAGAATTACTTGATATATATACTTTTAGATAGACTGGTAAGATAGACAGGCGGGCGGACGGACGGACAGATAAACATACACAAATAAATAGACAAACAGACAGAAAAATAGACAGGCAGATAGACAGATAGATATGTTTCTTTATTAGCCACACAGGGCTGCACACAGACAGGACAAATTACAAGGTAGAGCTTTTCTTTTGGGGGTAAAAAAAGGGGGGGGGTTCAATCAAAAGGGATCGTAAAAGGAAAAAAAGAGGACAAAAAAAGGGGAGGATTTAAAAAAAAGATAGATAGATAGATAGATAGATAGATGGCAGATAGATAGATAGATAGATAGGCAGATAGATAGATAGATAGATAGATAGGCAGATAGATAGATAGATAGATAGATAGATAGATAGATAGATAGATAGATAGATGATAGATAGATAGATAGATAGGCAGATATAGATAGATAGATAGATAGATAGATAGATAGATAGATAGAATATCATACATACATACATACATACATACATACACATACATACATACATACATACATACATACATACATACTACATAGACAGACAGACAGACAGACCAGGAAATAAAAATAATTACTAACCCAAAAATTCTCACTGTTATAGCCGAAAATCTCGAAAATTTTCCGAAACGAGCAGAGAAAGGAAATTCAGCAAAACAACCACAACAGAAAAATTACTACTATTATTATTACTATTGTTATACTACGACATCAAAAGCAGTAAAAGACTGTCAGAACATAGAAAAGAAAAAAAAAAAAGAAAATCAAACAGCAAAATATACTCAATAAGAAGAAAAAAAATTAATAAAGTCAACAAAATATACAAGGACGAGGAAGAGAAATAACTAACGGTGTAAGGTTTTGGGACGTGACTTTATTGAGACATTATGATAAAAGCTAGAGAAAACGAAATGTGAGATTTATATTATATCTACGTGCAGATAAGATGGTTTTTAAAGCATTGTGGCGTGTACAGAAGTGGTTTTAGCAATGATCGTCCAACCTGCTTTATTAAACGAACCGGGCAGAATAATTGATGTCAGCTGTAATGAAAATCTTGCACATTAAATTTGCACACGGCACGACTCGGTTCGGCTCACTGGGAGCTTCAAGTCTTTCCAAATGTTTATTTTTGCTTTGTTTGTTTGTTTCTGGTTGCTGTCCAGTCACATCTTGCAATGATAACAATGTTAACTTGTTATTTGGGGAATATCTTAAGTGTTAATGCGTACGTCTGAACTTGTATCATATATATGGAATACTATCTGTGTGTGTTTGTGCATGTATGGGCTGCGCTTTCAATACAGCATGTTTCAAAAGAAAGCCAACTTCAATACATACATTTATATAAGCATATACAACACTACGAATTACATACATACCTACATACATACATACATGGATATTGACAGGGGAAAAGATACGAAAATAATAATAATAATAATCCTTTCTACTATAGGCGCAAGGCCTGAAATTTAGGGGAAGAGGATAGTCGATTACATCGACCCCAGTACTCAACTGGTACTTAATTTATCGACCCTACAAAGAACAAAGATAGAAGGCAAAGTCGATCTCAGCGGAATTTGAATTCAGACGAAATACATGTTTCTTTACTACCCACAAGGAGCTAAACACATAGAGGACAAACAAACGGATTAAGTCGATTATATCGACCCCAGTGGGTAACTGGTACTTATTTAATCGACCCCGAAAGGATGAAAGGCAAAGTCAACCTCGGCGGAATTTGAACTTAGAACGTAGCGGCAGACGAAATACCCATTTCTTTACTACCCACATGAGGCTAAACACAGAGAGGACAAACAAGGACAGATAAACGGATTAAGTCGATTATATCGACCCCAGTGCGTAACTGGTACTTATTTAATCGACCCCGAAAAGATGAAAGGCAAAGTCGACCTCGGCGGAATTTGAACTCAGAACGTAACTGCAGACGAAATACCGATAAGCACTTCACCCGACGTGCTAACGTTTCTGCTAGCTCGCTGCCTTAATAGTAATAAGAAGAAAAAGAAGAATGGTTTTAAATTTTGGCACATGGACAGCATTTCGAATGGAGAGGGCAAGTCGATTATATCGACCCTAGTGCTCAACTGGTACTTATTTTATCGATCCTGAAAAATGAAAGGCAAAAATACACCTGGGCATAATTTGAACTGAAAAACGTAGACCATAAGAAATGCCGCTAAGCATTTTGTCCGACGCAGGAACGGACAAACTGTTTAGCAACATAATAATTAATAATTATAATATTTGTCTGTAACTTGAGTATCATGCGACAAATTTGAGGACGGGATTAGTCGAATAGGTTGTTCTCGTGGGGGTGGGGTTGTATTACTTTTGAATTTTTGCTTGTTATACAGCAGCTTCACTGCATTTGCCGTTGATTTTATTGTTCTTATTGTTGCTGGTGTGATCATTGATATAGTTAGCTAGCTGTAATGTTTTGTTTTATAACAGCAGCTATTCTGCTGCTCTACAAGGGAACAAAATGGCCTGAGATATTTAATGCCAGGACAATCGAAGTACTTCGATATTCTACCTTAGGTGTGCTCATGACTTAGTGTTTGCTTCTTCCATGGGTATAAGTAAGTATTTCATTCATTTATTACCGTATTTATCGTTGACGAGGAGAAAATTCTTATGAATTAACTCTGAAATCGGGGCCGATACGATAATAACGGAATTTTTGAAAAGTTTCTTCGATATTCTACCTTCTACACCTAACAGCGTGTTAAGTAGGCACTCAGTATGGAATATGGAACTGGTCTGAACATTTCCAAACGTTCTTGGGTGCAATTAGCACCTGAGTCAGTCGTCGAGTTCTCTGGTTCTCTCTCATGCTAGGTGTATCGAAAGTGCGCTTCCTTGTTCTCTTGTTCCCCCATCGCCATCAATATCCACTGATCTCAGTTTAACGACACATTATGAATAGTCACTGTGGTAAAGTGATGAACCGTATAGGCGGAATCAGGTCAAATACTCTCGAGACATATGGATTAGGAGAGCACATTTTCAGTTTTACCAAACGGCGCTATACGAATTTTCCTGGCACTTTCAGAAATGTCTTTCACCAGTTCTTTTTTTTTTTTTTTTTTGCTGATTAAATCGGACAAAATGTTTAGCAGAATTTCATCCGGCTTTTTCTCTTCTGAATTCAAATCCCACTGAAGTCCATTTTGCCCTTCATCTTTTCGGGGTTAATAAAATGAGTACCAGTTGAGCACTAGAATCGATGTAATCGATTAGACCCTCCCCACAAAATTTGCTCTGTGCCGATAACAGAAAGAGATATGTTTATGCAAATGAAGATGGCGATGCTTCGCAGTTAATAAATCAACGCATACTCTGGCTGGACAATCATCAATGGAATCTTTACACACACACACAACATACACACACACACATACACACACACACACACACACACACACATGACGCCACTTGCCTTATATTCTTTTACTCGTTTCAATCATTTGACTGCAGATATGCTGGAGAACAGCCTTTTTAGTCGAGCAAATCAACCTTCCCCACCAGGACTCATTCTTTGTAAGCCTAGTACTTAATCTATCGGTCTATTTTGCCGAACCGCTAGTTTACGGAGACGTAAACACCCCAACATCGGTTGTCAAGTGATGTTGCGGAGGAGGCGAACCAAACAAACATATACAGACACACAAACATACAGATATATATATATATATATGTGTGTGTGTGTGTGTGTGTGTGTGTGTGTGTGTATACGACGGGCTTCTTTCAGCTTTCGTCTACCAAATCCACTCACAAGGCTTTGGTTGGCCCGAGGCTATAGTAGAAGACACTTGCCGAAGGTGCCACGCAGTGGGACTGAACCCGGAACCACACAACCACTCCTGCGTCTATATGTTCATTTTAAAGTGAAGTGTGTGTTGTGTCTCGTAAACGCACAAGATAGCTTAGTGCTTTTGTGATTCTCATTATTGTTCGTTTTTTGCTGTTATGGATAACTTTTTCTTTATAGTTGTTGGTTCCATCGATCTTATTATTGTTGTTGTTGTTGTTATTGTTATCTTGTTGAAGATATTAATGTTGCTGTTGTTACTTGTTTTGTTTGATATTTACTGGCATTCTGAATTTTAGTTAGCTTTTTTTTGCTGGTCTTATCGAATTTAACAAGTTTTTATCTTTTTCCACCTTCCATTGAATTATTATTATTATTATCATCATATTATTATTTTTTTATTATTATTATTATCCCCATCATATTATTATTATTATCATATTATTATTATTTTATTATTATTATCCTCATCATATTATTATTATTATCATCATCATGCCTACTACTACTGCTTTTCGTTTTTTTGTTGTTGTTTTTTTGTTATTGTTTTTGTTGTGCTAAGTAGAAGTTTTGTAGCCATCGTCAGAATTGTTGTTTATAGCAATTTCATTTTCCGCTTCATTGCTGTGTTTTGACATGGAAAACTACACACACACACACCACACACACACACACACACACACACACACACACACACACTCACGCGCACGCTACATATGATTTGAAGGTTTTAACTCTATCCTGAAAATTATTAAGTGACGATGAGCAGCTAAACGAAATGATGACGGAGTCGACGACGAAGTTTCAGTTTTCAATTAACAAGAATTAAGATCCGGTTCAGTTAATACCTGACGTCTATCAAATGACCAACATTAAAGGATGCCAACAAGAATAAAGAAGAAAAGTTATCAATAATAACGAAAGTAACGGTAACGAAGATAACAGTAACACTAAGATATTTAATTCATTTAGGAGAGCCATCAGGACCTGCTATAAAAAACCTGCTTCACTTCATAATGAACCTATAAAACGAGTACAGTCGTAAAGATTCCGGGAGGAATAGACCTGCCAGGATATGAGCTGAATTATTCACCGAAAAGTACAGCCATTTACAAAGACATAAACATGACAAAAACAAAGAGAGTAAGCGCCTCTTTTCTGTGCAAGCTGAGAAGTGTCAGAAAAATTTATGAGTTGCCATTTTGGTGCTTCAGAAAAAGGAAATCGTACGGATCAATGAAACAGTCGATATGTCTGTGTTGGCAACAACAGTCGGCAATTGAAAATTTAATAGGAAAAGTGGGTAACCGTAATTGCTGTTGGGGGCACAGAACATAGCTCATGTTTTTGGGAGTTTTTTTTCTATTTTAAGATCTATTTCCCTTAGCATTTCTGCCGAGATGGCGCACCTAATTTCCGGGCCTTTCTGTTTCTTTAATCTTTCCCAGCCCTCTTGGTTTGGGATTTTTTATCCATCAGTCGGTCTGATATGTTTAATTGTTAATATTTAATTATAATGGTATTTCTTTGCAGTGGTTTGTTAAACCGTTAACCCCTCTAGCGGCGCTCTTTCCACCATATATGACTGCTGTTGACCCTCAAAGAGTTCATTCCCCTTTGACATGCCTAATCATTTAATTCTGCTGAGTACCACCAATACACCTACCCGACTGAGCAACCCCAGTATTGAGCCGGTTAATCGCCGACTACTCATCCAGGAGTATATAATCTCTGGATTTACGTGGTTACCATGTTTTCATCCTATGATAACATTACTCTGAATGTGATATGGACTTTTTAAAGATGTTAGGGTGGGATTTGAGAGAGACTTGGTTGTTTTTCCAACAGATCGAGGGACCAGGTAGTCTTTCCGTTGTTTTCTCATTGCAGATATGTTCTTTTTAACCTTGGATCATTCCTAGCTTAACAAAATTATGACAAAAAGCATTCAGCCATGACCATCCCATCGACTTTTCTCCCAGATATATTGTATCTAAGACTATATTGTGCAATGCTTTTCCTTTTTTTTAAACGACAAAAAGTAACTTCAGGAATATTTGTGGAACTCCGTAGAGATTTTTCGTTTTTGGCTTGTTAGTACTGATATTGTTAATATTGCTTCTGTAAACGTTTGGCCCCAGGTCAAATTTCATCGAGCAAACCTCGAATCTAGTTTTTTTTCTCTCTTTTTCGGCGTGCCTATCTTGCTTGTCCTTTGAGATTAATTTCTATACACAGTGTATCTAGGATTAAGTAATATGTCCTTCCTTTTTGAAGATGATAGAGTGTGTGATCTGAGATTTTGCTGCTATTTCTATCAAGTGCACCAACATGACTTTACATTTATTCTTCAAGGCATCGATAAAATTAGAACAATAGATTGGTATCAATTTGGCAGGAGTTGGGTAAGTCAATTACATCGACCCAAATGCTCAACTGGTACTTACTTTATCGCCCCCGATGGGATGAAATGTAAAGTTGACCTCAGCGTAATTCGAAATTAGAAAGTAAAAACGGACAAAATACCGCAAACCATTCTGTCAGCTCACCGCCTTTTAGAACAAGTAATATATTGAGGCCGGATTAATCAATTGAATTATCTAGTGAAGTGCTTTGTGGTGTTTGTTCAGAGTTCCTGTTACTACACTTATTCTGCTACCGGCAAAGGTCTCCGGTTTGAGCATAACATACTCTCTTATTCCCACTTGCCTTGAAGGCTCTGAATCACGGGATAAAAAACGTCATGAGAGCTAGCCTTCCTTTCATCAAAAACCAGTAAAAACAAAATTTCTTCCCCACCCCCATCAAATAAATTTTTTTATGGTTGTATGTCTAAGCTAGAAAATCAATATATGCTCTTTTCTAAGCCAGTTATTGAAGTTTATATCAGACATTTTAACAAACAGCTGAGAGTTCATTAATTTTTGGTTAATTAAACCACATCGAAATATTTAACTAAACGCAATATCCATGACTGTTACTAAAGGATTATCGGACATTGTAAAAGCTAGTTGTGTCACTAGATTAAGGTCATCAGTTTTATTATATTAATTAAAACTACGTGTACTATCTAAATCGCTATCAGTCTTTGAAAATCTGGTATCACTGTGATACAGTCTCATTAATTTTGCTGCTTTAATTAAACTGGAAACTCATTATTGGTTTTTCAATATTTTTTTAATTCATTGTTGATTTAGAATTTTTTATTGTCTAACAATTATTATTATTATCATTATTATTAGCATTACTTGGGAGTTCAAATCCTGTATATCCAATTTTTGTCTTTCATTGATAAAAAATATCATATGCTGTTTTTACTTATTTACGCTTATATTATTTATTTACTCATTATTTACTCTTTTTCTGGATGCGTCGCCTGCATGTAGTAGAAATCACGTGCTTTTTTGTTGTTGCTGTTGTTGTTGTTTTTACGTGGTTCAGAAAAGGCCCTAAGCTTGCTAAGTTTGTTTCGCAACCACGTTTTCCTGGATTTCATCCCATTACTTGGCACGTTGAACGAGTGCCTTCCACCATAACCTTGGTTTAGCAAAGAGTTTAGAAATATTCAGCCGCTATTTTAACATTAACAGATAATGTTAAAAGCTTTCCACTTTTGGCATGTTATCATTGGTGTTACTACTGCAAATGTTTAGCCACATGTAAATCTCCACCTTCAATGTTACCAGTGAGATTCGGTTGGTATGTGTGAGTTCTCTGTACAATTTAATTCTCTTTATACACATTACGAAATCAATAAGTTAATTGCTTGAACATAATGAGCAACTAAAACCGTAACCTAGAAACAGCATAGTGTTCAGATTCGAGCTATCAATACTTATCAACAAAGAAGGATACGCAAATTAGAAGATAGTTTATAGGTTATGAGTATACGCTTCAGAAAAGCGGATTCAGTTTTGTTCCAGAAGTGACACGTGTACGTGACACTCATAAGCCGCATTACGATGAAGTACGCATCTTACTTGCTGAATAACTTCTAGAGCGATTTCGTTTCGCCTAGCTCTGAAGTATATTGTATCTTTCAACACCATTCTTTTTCAACAGTTTTCCTTAACTAAACAACTCAGCTTCTGGGTGCTTAAAAAATGTATGTAGTGCTCATATTTTCATTGTACAGCTGCTTCTATCGCATCATTCGAATTTATCGTGTGTGTGCGTGCGTTTAATGTGAAGGTATATAAGAGAAATGATTGTAGCTTACAGGGATGGTGCATCAAGAGCCATAAAAGATTTCTCACCATAATATTCTATGGCTGCAACTATGTTATATGATCGACCATAAATATACAACTTCCACTACAGTGGGGCGTAGTCTAACATTGTCGTTGAAGGCGAGAAAACAATCAGAACTTGATTGTAAATTGAAGACTGTATTGAAATTATTAATCATGATGATGTAGTGCAACCGATTCAATAGATAACTGGATCAAAGAGCCTTAATGGGGTCGCATGTCTTGCTAGAAGTAGCAACTAAAATCCTCTTTATATCACAACTTATTCGCTGAAATAAAGGGAAAGATGTGTCCTCATCACCAAAATGGCCTTTTACTATAGCCCACCTTAAAGTCTGCTTGGTTGAACTGACCTGGGGGTTAACCAACTTCGACATACGGTTTTCAGTTATAGCCATTTTGAATGCGCTTTTGTAATATGCTTTTAAATAAGCCAGGCAAGTGTAAAAACATGTCTTTCCACAACTCTCCTGTCTGTATTTAATATTCGTAAAATTGATAACGTCACCTCAATTTGTGAGGATTTAAGTGTCGTAATACCTCATACCGTTTTACAATAAGCCTTCCTTATGCTTTCTCAAACATAACATAGTGTGTTATTCTCAACATATGTGAAATTAAATGTATATCATTATCAGTCACATTAATCTCAATGTATAAGGCATTTCCATGATCATCAAACACATTAATTTCATAATTCTTCCTTGATTAACATATAAATATGTTTAATTCCTGGTTCATGCGAATTGAAAATGTCTTCAAATGGAAATCGTAATCATGTTTCGAAATCGATACACTCGAAATTTAGCATTATAACTCTTCCGAAAAAAACACAACGTTTCCTGTTGTCCAACCACAGAAAATATAATCAACAATTGAGATGAATGGAGTGGTTAGGTATTTGTTTTCTGTGCCATACACTTTTTCCAATATCATTAACTGCCTGTTGTGCAATATAGAGCAAACAAAAATTATAAGTCTTCAGACAAGTAAATTTAAACTACCCGTTTCACTTGCCATGATACTTCTTAAATCATACATATCCCGACAGTGTTCGAAATAATTTCACAAGAAAATGTTTTGCTAAGTTCTCAACATTCTTTTTTACAGACAACTGTTTTCTTTTCTGCATATTTTTATACATATATTTTTCACTACTTATTTCCAAGTGTTTTTTTAATAATTGTTTACGATATATTTTATGCTTGTGAGAAGATTCTTCTCTGATCTTCTCTTTCGACTCATAGAAACACACGAAAAATAAGCAACTAATAATATAATAAAAAGAAATTGCTAAAATGCCCGGCAGCCATAATATTTTTTGTTTGCCCAGAATTTCTGCGTTTTATCGATTTTTCTACTGTTAAAAGCTGTTCCCACAAAAAGTCGAGATACCATTACCATGGTTCCCAAGCTACATCCCAAACAATTCCACCCAATAACACACCCTTATAACGAACACACACACCGCTTTTTGCTTTTGTCCTTTTTTTTTGCTTTAGATCTATGACACTTGAACTAACATCTAATCTAAACTACAAACAAACCTATGTATTTGATAAATAAAACTAACGCTAATTCATTGAGAAACATGGAAAGGTAAATTTACATCTCACCTGTAACTACTTTGTCTTTACAGTTTTGATGGGAAGGTTGCACTTGCAACTGGGATATAAGCTTCGCAAAACCAGACAAAACGGTACCAAGATGCTTTTACTGCCTGCATTCAGTAATTTTCAATTTGACTCTTATTACTTTGAAATTAGCTTAGTGGTTGCGCTGAAACTCGCTCTACTAAACAGAATATCAGAAAGGAAATAAAATTATCTCTTACTTTGCTTCAAAACGCAGAATAGAAATTACATTTTTTTTTTTTTTTTGATAACTAAAAATCATTAAATGATATTTTTAACTTTGAGCTCAAACTGAATGTCATTTTAGAGTGATTCTTTCCAAACCATTCTTGGTTCTCATTGTTGATATCTGGGAATAAGTTAATTATCCAGTCTGGGTTTTGTTAAGCAAAAAGAGATCCAGAAATCTGTCAAACAAGTGACTAAGCAGCCTGATCAAGATGTATGCAACACGCATTTTTTCTGGAAGTTTGTTTCACAACCACATGGTTTCAGTTTCAGCCCCAATGCATGGGACCCTCTGCAAATGTCTTATACTATAAGACCGGGCCGACTAAAGCCTTGCGTGTAGATTTGGTGGAGGGAAACTGAAAGAAACCCCCGTCCTATGTAGTAGTAGTAGTAGTAGTAGTAAGGAGACATGCTCTGTGAACGCGTGTCGCTGCATTCATCTGTAGGTAAGTCCTTATTCCTGAGGGATAACATCTTTGCACCACTCAGGTGATAAAACCTACAAAATATATAACTGTTTGGATACTCGTTGCAGATGAGGGTTTTCCGAGATGCGAATCCTACTTCACCCTCTTTTAGTCGCAGAGAAAACGTTGGGTCTATTGTTTGGCATACCGTAACCCTAACCCCACATAGCTCTGGGGGTATATATGTGTGTATGTATTTCACCACTACCTAACAACCGATGTTGGTTTGTTTATGTCTTCATCATAACATCGCGGTTTGACGAAAAGAACCGATAGAATAAGTACCAAGCTATAAAAAAAATAAACAAAATATGTACTGGGGGGGGTCAATTTGTTCAACTAGACCCTTCAAGCTAGTGCCCTAGTATGGCCGCAGTCTAATGACTGAAACAAGTAAAATATGTATCAGAGAATCTCGGAAAATCAGATTTTACTTCTGTCCATGTTACATTTAAATATGAATAATTGCAACTTTGACAGAAACATGGTGAAGGCCAATTTAAAAGTAATAAGATTAAGCTCACTTTTCTTGAAGTTGCAAAGTATCTTGTGAATAAATCTGGCAATTTCATGCTTGATGTCTCTTAGCTCATCACGGAAAATGAACATGAAGTCTTGAAAGAAATTGACGACTGTTATAAAATATAAAATAAATAGAAATATCTCGTGTAGTTTCCCTTTGACGGCCATCTAACTCCTATGAACAGCAACAAACGTTCAAAGAGAATAAGACGTTCATAATTTTCAAAGACGACCTGTCGAAACAGTCGGAAATTAATAGCAATGTTCTTTGAGTTTATTTATTGCTGCGATAACGCTGCTTAATGATTTGTGATGTCGACTACCCATGGGTTTTTTTACGAGGAAATTGCATGTGGAATATTTGTCGCAAACAAGAACAGCTTCTTTTTTTTTTCTCTTTACAAATAATCTTATGTATCACTGATGACAACTTGTTATCGATGGTGTTTCCGCTGTTCACAGGTAATGATGTTCGTAAGCTGAATGTCTTTCTCGTCAAAACGAATTTGAAAATATACAGAATACCGGATCCCATTTTTTTTTTATATTTCTATTTCACAAATAACAGCTTTTGAACTAAACTTTCTTCTTTCATAAAATGAACGAAAGCAAGAGTCAAAGACCCGTTGTCTGTCAAACACATAATTTTAAACCAAATAATGTCTTCAGAATGTTTTATAACAGGCGCAGGAAAGAAGCTTGCTCCACAACCACATGGTTCTGGGTTCAAGTCGCACTGAGTGTCACCTTGAGCAAGTGCCTTCTACTGTAGCTTCGGGCCGACCAAAACCATATATGTATATATCCCAGTGTGTGTGTGTGTGTGTGTTTGTGTTTGCCCACCATCACCGCTTGACAACCGTGTTGGTGTGTTTACGTCCCCGTAACTTAACAGTTCGACAAAAGAGATGATAGAATAAGTACTAAGCTTAAAAGAAAATAAGTCCTGGGGTCTATTTCTTCGACTAAAACTTCTCAAGGCGATGTCCCAGCATGACCGCAGTCAAGTAAAAGCTAAAAGAAAAGATAAATGGTGGTCAGCGTTTCCAACCATCCCTCTTCTGTAGAATTATCACACTGATGATCTGTGCAAAACCTGTATACAGTATCGCATTGCTGGCAAAATATGCTTTTACCCAATTCTACGAAATTCATCTGCAATGAAATGTTACGGGTGTATGTGAAACATCACCGGATTTTTGTGAAGCGAAAAAAATATCTTTACTGTTTCTGAAAATTTTCTTAAGGTGTATTTTCATGAAACTCTTAAAAACTTGGGAGGTTTAATATCAGAATTTGAAAAAAAATTCCGTATAACATTAGTTGTTGTGATTTGGTGTTGACAGAAATTCGTATGTCATGTATTGCTTTCTATTTTTCCCTCAGTATCATGTATCAGTATCATAAGGCTGCGAGCTGGTAGAATCGTTAGCACGCCGGGCGAAATTCTTAGCGGTATTTCGTCTGCCGCTACATTCCGAGTTCAAATTCCGCCGAGGTCGACTTTGCCTTTCATCCTTTCGAGGTCGATAAATTAAGTACCAGTTACGCACTGGGGTCGATATAATCGACTTAATCCGTTTGTCTGTCCTTGTTTGTCCTCTCTGTGTTTACTCCCTTGTGAGTAGTAAAGAAATAGAAATAGGTGTCTCGCCTGTCGCTACGTTCTGAGTTCAAATTCTGCCGAGGTCGACTTTGCCTTTCATCCTTTTAAGGTTGATTAAATAAGTACCAGTTACGCACTGGGGTCGATGTAATTGACTTAATCTCCTCCCCCAAGCTACCCTTGTGGCAAAAATTTGAAATAATTATATGTAGTACAACAAAGCATATTGTATTATGTGTTGAGATTATATTTTATGTCACATCAAAATTATACTTTATAGCATCAGGAAATATATGAGCAATGCAAATACTAGTAAAAGTATATAACACAATGTGAATCTTAAATGAATGAAAACTTCGAGAACTTATAAATATTAGGAGATAAAACGTTAATACATAACAGAAATTAAGATTATTAGTAAACATTTCGTAGACGAAAATCTACTATAATAGTCTTGTGTTTTTCTCCGTCACAACATATGAATGAGAAAGGAAGGGATGGTAGATGAATAGGGAAGGAAAGGGTGATGGCAAAGCGGTGGGATGGTGAACATTCAACGCCGAAAAGAAAACTCAGTGCTTCAACCCGCGTGAATATGTGTGTGTGCGTGTACAAGGGAAGTATGTGAATGTATGTGAACATCAACAAGTGTATTAATTTGATTTACCATTCATATTTATATATAAAATACAATTAGCCGTCATTTTTTGACAGCATGGGGCCAGCTAGTAATTGAATAAAACAAATGTCACTATATTTTCGTATATTTTAAACATTTATAAATCTTGTAGCTCAAAGGCATTAATCTTAAATCAGGTACGAATTGGGTGATTTATTGTTTTTAACCTCATCGAGCCCATACTTGGTTTTCGACTCTTTTTTAGAGGTTTTTAGAAGTAATGTTATGGTTTGTCTTTGACAAGCTTTGAGAAGTAGTTTGTATCCTCAGATTAATTTATGTATCATACATTTGAATGAAATAATGGAAACAAAAATACTATTAATTATTAAGTAAACAAAAACATTATCTCGAAGAAGAAAATTACTCGGTGTGAAAAAAATAATACTAATACCCCTCCATAAAGTCTGGCTCGAACAAACTGCCGTTTAAATTACTTCAGTAATATTGGTTTCAAATTTTTGCATAAGGCCAGTAATTTCAAGAGAAGGGCACAAGTTGATTATATCGACACTAGCGATGTTCTTCACTACTTCAGAGAGTGACGACCCTGCCTGACATGAGTTCCGGGCTCAGCTGGCTCCGGCAGACAGTACCCGGTATGGGCCCCTATCCAGGGTTACGGAAAGGAGACAACCTTCAAAGAAATCCGGAGTGGAGCCCCGTGAGCGGTTTAGTGTTCGACTCAACACTCTTCCGGTAGCTCCTGCAACCAAGCTGGTGCCAAACGTAATGCTGCTCTGCACTCCTTTGGACTACATCAGCAAGGTCGAGAGAGGAATCCTGACGATTGGGCTACCCAAAATCTTCTTACATCAAGCCCAGACCTGCGCAGAACTGGAGAGTACACGAAATGTAAAAACCAGACTGGATTAGTTTATGCGCAACTCCATTGTCTCCCGAAACAAAAGGGTGCCAACAAGTGTTCAGCTTGCATTTATTTTATCGACTTCGAAAGGCTGAAAGGCAAAAATCAACCTCAGCGGAATTTTAACTCAAAGAGGGACGAAATGCCACAAAGCAGTTTGCCTGGTGTGCAAACCATTCTACCATTTCGCCGACTTAGTTACGTCACTAATATTATTTGACCACAACTATACTAACAAAACTATACTAACAACCTAAGAACTTGACTGTCGCTTTTATTTTATCGACCCCGGAAAGATGAAAGGCAGAATTGATCCTGGCGGGATCTGAACATAGAGTCGGAAGAAATGCCGGAAGACATTTTATCCGAAGCTCCAACAATTCAGTTAATCCACCGAGCTTATTGATCATATATTATAAAATTAATTATTTACGTTGTATTCGAGTAGTATTTTAAAAAGTTATAAGAGTCAAAACCAAATTAAAAAATTACTAATGAAACTTTACCTAATAAATAAGGCCATAAAAATAACGTCCCTGATTTAATTTCCAATTGCATAAAGACGGATATCAGGTTCACCACAATGCTCCCACTACCTCAGACAGCTTTCCCTGAATAATTACTTCTACAGGATAACTAATCATTAACAATTGCTCTCTCGACAAGTGCGTAAAGCCCGTAATTTGAGATTTTAGTGGTATAATTATAGGGTTATAATTATAATGATACGAAAATGTAATTCTGCTTTCTAGATAACAAATAAAACATAAAAATAAAACTCAAATTAGTTTTATTCGTGTTTATTAGCACCTTCATAGTTGTGCTTTTTCTAAATTCTTAGTTAATTGAGAAAATTATCCATGGGAAATTATCCCAGAGACAGTTGTCCCAGAACCATATTGATCATATTCAATATGTGCTTTACTTAAATTCTCGACAAAATCTAATTATCTACATAGGTAATGTGTAATTAAACATCACTTTTTTCCCAAAATTTGATTCAGCCTTTTACAGTATACAATTAGCTTCAGACTGCTGACAATAGAAACTCTCTACAACAAACATTCATATGAATCATTAGTTTTCGGGAAAACATTACTAATTCAATAAAAAATTGAATATAAATCATTTATTCGCAGTTGCGAAGGTTTTTCTTTCGATAATGATGTATAAAAGATGGATAACCTAGTTTTAAGGTATTTCGATCGGAAAAGTCCTTCAAAGATAGGAAGTTAGAACTACTAAATCAAAGTTGTGCGTTGATTGGAAAATAAATGATTTCTAGTCAATAAAAGAGTTTTAAAAGTATAAGCAAATGATTTCATGATACAATCTTAAAATGGATAGTTCTCACTGAACGCCAAACATTCTACGTAAAACTTGCAGCACAAAATCTTGTTAAGTTGCATCTGTTAAAATTAGCTTCAGTCTAAATAATCGAATACTAAAGTTTGAAAATCCAAATTAATGAACTCATTCAGAAAAGTCAGCTTTGAAAATCTCATAAATTCTGAAAAGTTTGGAAATTACTCAGTTAAATGGAACCTATCTGTAAATTGTGTATAAATAGAACAGCTTCTAGTCGTCTAAAATTCTTTTGAAAGTAGAAAGTGCTCCTATAATTTAATCTTAAAACAAGAAGGGATTTTTTTTACACAACAATGCTTTTTTTTTAATCATAATTTTCAACACAAAAATGCTTTTTATCATAATTTTCGGCACAGAAATAGTTAAATGACACTTTTTAAAATAGACTAGAAATAAATGGCTGGAATAAACTAAATTTATTTTATTGATTCGTCAGAGAAAGCGGACATTTTATAAAGACAAAAATATGCTACAAGCTCTTCTCGTTTTGAGATTAGATTATGAAAGCACTGGTAGCTTTTAAAACAATTTCAAACGATTCGGGGTTGTTCCGTTTTCACTCCGATTATTATGAAAGATTCATAACAGTTGGAGGATAATGAATATTACTTTGATTGCAAATGTTATTTTATATCCAGGTAGGAATATAATTTCTTGCAAATTAGACGTGAGGGCTAACCCTGAAAGTATACATTTGCTACCATGGGTAATATCAGGAAATATGGCATACATACAATAATTATAATTTATCTTTTATCAAATTTCTTGGAGCTTAAACAAAATTATAAAATGAATACTAATATTCAAAAGAAAATATACACATAAAGACATTACTATAGGCGCATGGCTCAGTGATTAGAGCGTCGAGCTTACGACCGTGGGGTTGTGAGTTCGAATCCCGGACCGGACTGCGTGTCATGTTCTTGAGCAAGACACTTTATTTCACGTTGCTCCAGTTCACTCAGCTGTAGAAATGAGTTGCGACGCCACAGGTACCAAGCTGTATCGGCCTTTACCTTTCTCTTGGATAACACTGGTGGCGTGGAGAGAGAGGAGGCCGGTATGCATGGGCGACTTGCCTGGACTTGTGCCTGGGAGGGTAACTTTCTAGGTGCAATCCCATGGTCAGTCAGGACCGAAGGGGGTCTCAATATATAGACATTACTTTAAAATAAATATAACAAATTTCTCATTTGTATGTTTGGGATAAATATATCATTTTTCTGAATTTTTATCTAAGTAATCGCAATCTAACCCCTCGAAACTTATTTCTGCAAAATTTCATTTAAAAATATGTATTCTTTAGAAAGTTACAAAAATTTCACCTGTACGTCTTATGTAAATTGCTTCTGTGTCTCTTATTTACTGTCTCCTCCTGTCTTTGTACAGTGTAAAGCGTGACTGGAGAAATCAACCAACTATCCAAAGTTTATATCGGTTTTTATTAAATAGAGATGAGCCTATATTATTATGGGCCTAGTTTAGTTGTTAACCGAATCAGTAGCATGCAATGTAAAAAAAATTACTAAATTGTTATTAAAACAAACTATTTTTAATATATAATATATATAATAGTGGAAGGCGGCGAGCTGGCAGAAACGTTAGCACGCCGGGTGAAATGCATAGCCGTATTTCGTCTGTCGTTCAGTTCTGAGGTCAAATTCCGCCGAGGTCGACTTTGCCTTTCATCCCTTCGGGGTCGATTAAATAAGTACCAGTTACGCACTGGGGTCGATATAATCGACTTAATCTATCTATCTGTCTGTCCTTGTTTGTCTTCTGCGTTTAGCCTCTTGTGGGTAGTAAAGAAATAGGTATTTCGTCTGCCGCTACGTTCAGAGTTCAAATTCCGCCGAGGTCGACTTTGTCTTTCATCCCTTCGGGGTCGATAAATTAAGTACCAGTTACGCACTGGGGTCGATGTAAACGACTTATTCCGTTTGTCTATCCTTGTTTGTCCCCTCTGTGGGTAGTAAAGAAATATATATATAATAGTCGACCCTTTCAACATTGCTTAATTTTCTGGAAGGCGGGACAACTTGAAATCTGTTTGGGACTTTGAACTTCATGCCGGGTGTCGAAACATCCCGCTCAAATCGAGGTGATTGATAAACATGAATATAAAATAGTCTATAAATTTGTGTGTGTATATTCTGTGAAATATAAGTTAGCTCTGACTGAGGCAACAGATATATAAATAAACACCATCTGCCGCTTCAGTTGCAAACTCCCCTCCAACACCCTAAGAAGGTGGTATCGCCCACTTTGAAGCAGTAAATAAAAGTCATCCTACTATTCTTGCCGCTCATTCATCATTTCTTCTTTCTTTCATTCATTCTTTTATACATCTTCACTCTAATTTATTTCCTTCTTTTTGATATCATTCTCATTGTCTCTATAAATATTAAGTTTTCACTGACTTCAGAATATTTCCATATTAAATAAAACCTCTAAGTAATCGATGCTGTTATTCAATTTGTTGTTTACCTATATTGTTGTCAATGCTGTGCTCCCATAGTTTTCGCTTTTGCTGTTGTCGTTATTGTTTCTCTTGTTTTAACATATTAAAGATTTTCTCCTTTCATATCTTTCTAGCGGTATATTTGCTTTAGATTAATCAAATTTTCTAACATTATGTACACTTGTGGGATTGTGCTAAAATGTCTGTTGCTTTCGATAATACTTCAAAAAGGGATTCTATTTGTAAAATTCATTGCTAAAGGTGAGAATTCTTTGTGTATTGCATTCTCAAGGGCGTTAGATGAAAAGAAATTCGATTAACTGGGAATCGAACTTTCATATTCACATGTATGTTTGTTTTCGGAATAGTTGACAAAGTGCAGGTGGTTTTCTTATAACAGCTTCGTCAGAACGCCATGTCAATGCAGTGAAACAATCTGCATTTGTCAACTACCACTGAATAAATATGAAATGCTTTGTATTTAACTGCATTGACTATTTAGATTGTAGATTTACTGTCCATCAGAACAAAGACACGGAATAAACACACACTCATACACACATAACGTGTATGTATTTGTGTGAGAACCCATGTGTGCATAAACCTTATCATGGCCTTAGCTAGATACAGTCTTTGTCTTGTGCCAAGGCAACTGAGATTTTAAATTAATCCCACCTCTTTATGGTAATATGGGGGGAGGGTCTTCGTAGAAGAGTGGGTGTAGCCATGAATTTTACAGTGTTGCGGTAGATTCGTGCTGTTTACTAACTCATATATTTGTATGATATTCGGTTGTGAGCTCCCGAGAAAGCAACTGCAGTTTCGATTCTTAGTTCAGTCATTTTACTTAACTCGATTATACGGTAATGTATTTTCTCTGCTTTAGAGGTTTCACAACTCTGGGACAATTGCTCTTTAATCCCTAGTCAGCACTGATCCAGGAAAACAATGATTATCGTTATTCTGGTTGCGACCATCCCGTAATTTGGTACTATGGATTACATTGACCAATTAATCCGTCTTTAAGAAGATGATTCATGGAATTTGATGAAGACATTGTTGTTATCTGTAACAAGTTGAGTGGCGAAGCCGAGGTTCTCCGATCGGTTTCTTAATTTTGTTGTTGCTGTTCAAACTTCAATCCTAACCAGAAAGAGCTCTCTAGTCAATGGCTTTTCAGTTATGTTTATCTTGTCTTTTAGTTTCTTAGGGA
The DNA here is from genome assembly GCF_006345805.1 of Octopus sinensis. NCBI lineage: Eukaryota > Metazoa > Mollusca > Cephalopoda > Octopoda > Octopodidae > Octopus > Octopus sinensis. The sequence goes on from NC_043010.1 coordinate 40,924,308, forward strand.
CTACATTGTCAAGCGTATCCTTAATTTAAACGATACATAGGTGAGTCTTGATGCGAAATTTCGCTACTGTTTCTGGCGTCTAGAAAACTACGTAGACTTCTTCGTGATTTTATTTGTCGTAGTGCAGAAGGATCCTGACCATGCAGAGTTAACTGACTTGGTCTAGCAGGAGATGAACCTCCTTGCATTCGATTATTAATTTACTTTGTATCTCTGAAACAAACGATGCTCCAACATGATTTAAACCTTTCCGATTAAACGCGAACAGCTACAACTGTAACAAAACCAACAAAATTATAAGGGTTGGGATCACAATATATTAAGTTAACAAAAATCAACTCATTTGATTTTAGTGAAAACCCTGTTCGCTGGGATTATTTAAAAAAAGGATATTTTAAATACTGTAGTTCCTTGAGCACTTCTCCTCCTCCTCCTCCTCCTCCTTGTGCTACCAGCTACGCGATTGGCCTCCGGTGACTTTCTGTGCATACGCTGTGTGACACAAAAATGCCTTCCGTTGCATTAGGGATCTTTGCTTACTTTCTACGAGACACCATCTTAATGACTATGACTAATTCTGGCGTGGGGAGAGACATAAAGAAGAATTGACTTCAGTACATAAATGGTACTTTATGGACTCGGAAAATATGAAGTGTAAAGGTGGATGACTATGGTAGGATTTGAACTCAGATATTAAACAGTCGGAAAATATATTGCATAACATTCAAACGATCTAACTATCCTGCTAATGCGACACGTTTCTTGTATGCGTGATGTATGAATAAAAGCCATGATGCTTCCAAGCAACTGATCTTAGGTCTAATCCATCACAGCTAACAAAGGTGTAAACAGCGACCAAAACCCTTGTACCTATAGACAGGAGGTATAATAAACATGAACGATTTCGGTGGGAATTGAACTCAGATTGTTAAAGAAGCAGGTTTTACATTTCCGCTATAGAGATTTTGGCAGTTAATATACGGTTTCTTAAAGTGCTAGAATATAAAGTACATCATGAAAGTTTTTGAAGAATCATTATTTAAAGAGATAGCACACTAGGATGGAAATCATATATACATTTAAACACACACATATATATATACATACATACATACATACAAACACACATATATATATACACATACATACATATGCATATATAGAATCAATAGTTGAAAGATTATAGAAATTGACAATTCTTTCAGAGATATATAGAGATACATATGTATATATATATGCATATATATACACACACACATATACATATTATATGTATGTGTTTATATATATATATATATATAAGCTCATACATTTGTGTGTGTGTGTATATATATATACACACGCATATATGTGTATGCATGCATGAAAGCACGTATGTATGTATGAATGAATGAATGAATGAAGGTGTACATATGATTTCAGCAGTTATCAGAAAAAACATTTTTGAAACAAAAGAAAAGGATAAATATATACTTGGCTTCCTCAATAGGTTGTTTAACTGCAAGCGATTCCTCACCAAACCGAGCATATCGTTAACGTCCTCTTTTTCCCATCATCTCCCATCCTTTTCACATCACTAGCTCCCTATTATTTATTAAATCAACTGTGCATTCACTCAACTCCGTATGTTGGCTTTATCTAATATTTACTCTAAAATGTAATTTTTCTATTCAAACACTGCGCTGTATATTTGCGTACATAATGTCATTCTTTGTTTAGCAATGAGCTATTTACTTAGAAAAGATGCTTCTTCCGCAGAAGTGTAGAATGATAGATTTAAAAAGTCATAGAGATGTCATGTGATATATATATATATATATATATATATATATATCACATGACATCTATATATATATATTTATTTATTTATTTATTTATTCATATTAAATCACGTCTGTTGAAAGTGTGCATTTTCAAAACTGCAGTCTTTTATTTTATTACACTTTTAAAGCTTTCAACCATTGGACTGCGACCACGCTGAAGCATTGCTTTAAAGTATGAATTTCATATTATGGATCCCACTATACATTATTTCAGTTTTACTCTTGTTTTATGAGTCTGTTTGTCAAACTAATACGTTATGAAGACGTAAAGGAAGATAACGTGAATAATACATGATAAATTTGCTCACGTGCCGTTTTATCTTTACACAGTTACTTTTAAAAATTTCAACGACAGTTCGGCCACGGTTTGAAGTGAAATATCATAGGCGAGTATGTGCAATCTGAGCCACATTAGAATAATAAACAGAGTAATTTTTATGGATATTTTAAGCTTTATATAATATACACGTGTTTTATGTAAACCCTTTGTTCCTACTACGACGACTACCTCGGATATATTTATATATATATACATAATTGTATGTATATGTATATATGTATATACATATTTGTATGCATATATATATATATGTATATACATATTTGTATGCATATATATATACATATGTGTATGCATATATATGTATATACATATTTGTATGCATATATATATATGTATATACATATTTGTATGCATATTTATATGTATATACATATTTATACATATACGTACATATGTACATGCGTACGTATATGTGTATATGTACGTATATACATATGTGTACGTATATACGTATGTGTGTGTATATATATATATATATATATATATATATATATATACGTTTATTTATATACGTATGTATATACATATACACATGTATGTATATACGTATGTATATACATATACACATGTATGTATATACATATGTATATTATATGTATATATATGTATATATATATGTAGATACATATATTCGTATGTATATATATATGTAGATACATATATTCGTATGTATATTATATGTATATATATATGTATATATATATATATGTAGATATATATATTCGTATGTATATATATATACATATGTGTATATACATATATGTGTATACATGTGTCTGTGTGTGCATTTTAACCATTGGTATTCTGACTATCTTCAGATACAAACGGAAGTGCACACATAAGAATGTGCTTTTTCAGTATCTGTACACACGCACGAAACCAATATAATAAAGCATTACTTCCAGCCCTCTAACAATTCTGAGTTTTCGGTTTAGCGTTATATTTGTATTTACATGAACAGACCTAGAGAAAGATTTTGTTGACCATGCTAGCAAGTATCGCCTCTCCACACCATCAGTGGCATTTAAGTGAGAGGCTGCTGTTAAAGGTCGATAGAACTGGGGACCAGTGGTGTTGTAAATATTGCAACAGGACTCAAGGAACCGGTTGGGACACCGTAAAGGATTTCAGGTGATTCTCTAACATTTTCTTCCTCCCCCACCCAAACCATTGGTCAGGATTGGAGTATTTTTTATCGATCCTGTAAGGATGAACTACACAGCTGATCTCAACGGTATTCGAACATAAAACGTAGAAAAATCTAAATAAATAACGCGACGAATGAATTCCATTCACTGTTCTAACGACTCTGACAGATCGCTTCCTTACATGTGTATGCATGCATTTTATTCTTTTACTCGTTTCAGATGACTGTGACCATGCTTGAGTACCGGCTTTTAGCCTAACAGATCGACCCCAGAACCTATTCTTTGTAAACCTCCTCGTATATATTCTATCGAGCTCTTTTACCGAACCGCTAAGTTAGGGGGACGTAAGCACATCCTCATCAGTTGTCAAGCGATGAAGGGGGGGGGACAAACATAGACACAAAGACATTTACATGCATACACACATATATACATATACACACGACGGGCTTCTTTCAGTTTCCGTCTACCAAATCCACTCACAAGGTTTTGGTCGGCTCGAGACTCTAGTAGTAGATATTTGCCCAAGGTGCCACGCAGTGGGACTGAACCCGGAACTATATGTTTGGGCAGCAAGCCTCTTACAACACAGCCACGCCTGCGCCTTTTTATACAAACACACACACACACACATATATATACATACGCGCACACATGTGCATACGCATATATACATTACATACGTAGATACATATATACGGACACATATACTAACACACACACACACACACAGAGGTCTATAAACAAACATTGAAACGAAAAATGTTGTTACATGATTTTAATCAAAGCTATAAATCTTTGCCCGGAAATTGTTATTCTCATAAAGATTGTTCAGCCTGCCATTGTGCCATGCTTTATATATTACGAGCCAGTTTAGATAGAGAGTCTAGACAACAACTATGAGAGTAGAGTAAACAGTTTATTACAGACTCACAACGTTTCAGTTCAAGAAAAAAAACGGATTTGTTGTTTTTTCTTCTAAACAATCATACACACACATAAATAGATAGATAGATACTAAAATATATTTATATATATATATATATATAGAGAGAGAGAGAGAGAGAGAGAGAGAGAGACTCAATATATATATATAGATAAATAGACAGATACTCAAAAAAAATAGAGAGAGAGATAGATACTCAAAATATAGATAGATACTCAAAATATAAATATATATATATATATATATATATATATATATATATATATATATATATACTCACATGCTGTTTGAAATTGTTTTCTTCTACAAAATCATACATTATATACCCATGCACATGTACATACACTTATTTATATATTGTTCTTTGTTGTTTTTTTTTCTGAACCATTACGTATTGAACACGCATGCGCACGTATAAACTCGTGTATGGTACACAGACCAAAAGAAACAACAATGCTAAAAAAAATATAACGATACCAGTTATAATTATCGCTATTTTCTTCATAGGAAGCTATCCGAAATCATAGACGAATCGCAATGCCGTATTAATAATAACAATAATAATAATAATACCACGAGAATAAACAACTTACGTTCCTTTTTCTGCTTTAGTCAGCGTCAGGAAGCCCGCGTATATAAAGGAATAATAATGATAATAAATACCACTCGTTTTATGCAATCATATTTTATCGTCTTTTATCCGGTTGTAGCCGATCTTCCTGTAATTACACTATAATAGGAAAGACGCCATAAAATGTTTGTCTTCTAAAATGAAATAAATGTTCGATATTATTCGTTGGATTGTAACTCAGACCGAAAAGTGATCTTTGTCAAAATTTCTTGTTTCTTCTTCATTTGTTTTTTGCATGTTTGTTTCTTTTTTTTATTATTTTTTTGCGGTCTTTGCCTTTGAGATATATGTTGTCATTGCTTCGTTTCTTGTTGTTTTAGTATTCTTTACATGGGAGCGTGTAATGAAGGAGTTACTTGGTAGGCGTGCGGGGAATAAAAACACAGAGAATGTTATAAGTTTGCAAAGAGAAAGAAGAAAGAATGATAATAATATTTATTTGTTCAGTTTTCTAGTGATAGTGAGTCTCATTATTCATTGGCGTGACTAACTAGAGACTTGTGTCTTTCTGAAGTATATCTGGAGCTAGTCATTTTTATCCTTTCTTCAAGCCGATCTTTCCTTTAAGCGGATAACCTCCCGGAGCCTGTCGCTAAACAACTCTGTTCATTCTTCAAGTCTATCTTTCTTATATACGAGAAGTTCACAATCGCAAGCCAGTGCAACATATTTGACTTCATGTCTGCTCCGACAAAGAAAAATTATGATTAAAGGTGTTCCAGCAGTGTGCTACCCGTTCAGAAGACATGGGAAAGAGGAACGTTACACATCGTTTGCTCAACTCAATCCCGAAGAAAGATTTGAGAACTATTGTTGCTGCATGTATGATGTCTGCTCAAAAAGTTGGCTATCAACAGCTAAAATCACGATAGCCAGGTTGTGCCTAATAAAATTCACTCAAGCTATTATTTCTTGGAAACTTCTGCTACAGCCGTGGGACGAGATATTTTTGTTACAAGAGCGCACTAAAATTTTCAAGCTTGTACAAATCTCTCAAATGCCTGATAGCGAAATCCACATATTGCATAGAAGCATCGTTGCTCGTGTATTAAAATATTGAACAAACATTTCGGAAACTTCACATAGAACCATTCCAAAAGACGGAATTATGAATTTTCAATACCCGAGTGCACAAACATCACTTAAAAATATTTCTATGACTCAAAACATATATGTAGATTTTTGGAATCTGCCATTTCTTTTAGAGCTTTATAATTTATAATTTATTCGAATTGTTTTTATAAAAAAATCTTTCAACCTCATTGTATCATACAGACAAATCTATAAAATACTCCATTTTCTTCCTTTTATCATTATCAACAATATGTATTACTATAATATTCCCTAACACATTACCAAGGCGTGTTTTGAGGTGAAGTGAGCCGGGAATCGAAACCTCTAAGCAGAACATTGGCAAAGTGAACTGAAAATAGATCAAACAAAACTGGTATTGTCTTGGAATGAAGCCACTTGGCAGCGTAAGTTAGCCAATAGATTATTTCTTGCTTTACACTGCTGCTCGCGAGGCCGTCAACACAAATAATAAGTTATCTTCTTGACGGATAATAACAGATTACAGAATAAATAAATAAAACATCGCAATGATATATCATTGTAGCAGAGCAATATAAACCAGCGTAACAGAACGCACAGTTGCAATCAAATTATAGAGATCAAACACAATCATTCATGTGTATACACACGACCCATCCACACACACACACACACGCACACTATGTATATATACATATATATATATATATATATATATATATATATATATATCGAATTTATTCACTCTTCTCTCATGGAGCTAAACAATTCATTTTTATGAGATCTTTACTTGTGACAGTTGAAAACTGAAAATAACGACAAGACGGAGCGAAAATGTTTTGTGGTTCTCCTTAACAAAAGTGATAAGCAAGAGAAGAAAGATAGAGCCATCGATATCCCTGGCTACAGTTGGGCTGAATCCCTTACAGATGGCTAGTAAGTTAGGATTTCTGTGGACAAGGGATTAGGTTTCATTTTCTATTTTAAGCCATAGTGTAATAGTTTAGCAACGTCATACCGCATAGTCAAACCATTACAGCTAAAATAAAAACGCTATAGCTCTCATCAAACTTAGATATTTATGCACAACACAGCGTGTATTAGAAAACCTAAAATAATTTTTTTATTTAATGTGCTGACGACGGTCACTCGGCATGTTAACTACTCCAGCTATTACATCGAGGTTCTAGTTTGTGACTGACTTAAATAGCGATTTACTTCGTCCTCCCCGTAGGAAAGAGAAATAAAGAGGCATTGGTCATCTGAAGTGCAGTCAACAAACCGTGACGCATATCGAGATAATCTTATTTTCCTGCATACAAGACAAACACAAGATGTATTCACATGTTATAAGTTTCATAGAGAAAGGCTTAAAAACTGTTTACGTACTTTATATACTAAAGAGGCTAAGTCACGACTAGTCTTAAGCAATCTTTTCACCTAAAAGTTCCATAAATGAACATATAAAATGTGAGTTATATTGGACTACGACTTTGTCTATAGAGCAAAACAATAAACCAAAGGAGCCAACTCCTGTTAAACGACATATATATTTACTTCACGCGCATACGCTAGTTATGTACCCAATGTACATGCGCCAGTTGGGTACCAGGCGCGCATGCGCCTCTTATGTACGTAACATTCCAACTCTATTTTCTCTTTTACCTATTTCTCATGTGACCTGCGGCCATGCTGGAGCACCGCCTTTAGTCGAACAAATCGACCACAGGACTTTTTCCTTGTAAGCCTAGTACTTATTCTATAGGTCTCTTTTGCCGAACTGCTAAGTTACGCGGACGTAAACACAACATCAAGCGATGGTGGAGGCACAAACACAGGCACACAAATATATATATATATATATATATATATACACATGCACACACATGACGGGCTTTCAGTTTCCGTCCACCAAATCCGAACCGCTAAATTATGTAAATACACCAACACCGGATGTGATGGAGACAAACACACACACGCACGCACACCATTCTTCCCGAGTATCAAAATAATTCACCTGCTTCTTTTTCTGTATATTTGCACTATATATATTTATATAAACGATAAACGTCGCCCTTTCTCAAGCCTAGTCAGGCTCATGAACCCGGTTTCACGGTTTCTGTGGCGTATGTGTTCCCCCCACTGGACGAGACGCCAGTCCATCGCAACGTTACTCAAGAAACAAGGAGAGAATGAGAGAAAGTTGTGGCGAAAGAATACAACAGGGGTCGCCACCACTCCCTGCCGGAGCCTCGGGGAGCTTTTAGGTGTTTTTGTTCAATAAACACACACAACGCCTGGTCTGGAAATCGAAACCGCGATCCTCCGACCACGAGCCCGCTGCCCTAACCACTGGGCCATTGCGCCTCCATATATATATATATATATATATATATGTATGACGGACTTCTTTGTTTCCATCAACCAAATCCGCTATGATAGAAGACCCTTGCCCGAGGTTCCACACAGTGAGACTGAACCCGGAACCGTGTGAGAAAGCAAACGTCTTCACACACAGCCACTCCTCGCCTGGTAAATTTTATTTTCAAAATGGACCAATTGCACTTGTACTTATGTTCCCTGTATAAAAGTGCAAGTCATGGCGGTAAATTGCATATCTACTTATGTACCGTACGCTCGTGCGAGACATATGCAGCGAACGCTCAAGTGAGATATATGTGTCGAATGCGCATGCGCTATCAATGTATCAAATGTTCACGCGCCAGTTATACATCCCCCATGCAGTTATACATTCCACCTCTTCAGTTATATACCCAATGCGCATGTGCCACTTATGGACCCCATGCGCTTGTTCTGCTTATGTTACCGAAATGTAAGCCACGTGAACTTGTTATATATCAACGAGCATGCGCTGCTTGCGTACACAAGGAAAATGTAAAGTAGCTAGCTTGTAAGCGGCATGCAAAACGTACAAAACCTCTTGTAATATGAGCTGATTAGCATATAATTTATTTGCTTATTTCTATAAATAACTACCCTTTGAATCAATAAATCGCACATGTTCTAAACATACAGTATCGCAAGGAAGGAGATATTCTCCGATGATGAAAAACAACAGCGAGCAGCATATTCCCGTTCGAATCAGCCAGAACACATTACAAATAAATAGATACGTTATTACTTGGATTCTCCCTGTTCTGCTTACATTTCATGAATTATAGAAACGACTGCTTTCTCGGGAGTTAAAAGGTTGTGAGTGACGCAACACGGCAACACTCATCACTGAGATAAAATAACATGTGAGGACATATTATTCAAACGTCAACGAAATTACAGTTGACTGGTTGAATTTATTTCATCAAAAATCGTAAAACTTTTGTTACACTTTGAGGAAGATCCACCTTTGTTTCTAAACGTGGTATTTAATGGACATCAAATATCAAATCGCTTTTCACACTATACACAAACCATACATTCCAGTACTGCAGTGTACCGAACGTTTGAATATTTTGTCAGCAAAATATATTTCAACTCAATGTTGAGAGAGCTGATTCACTTAGATACAGCTTTAAGTTGTGGGGAACCAATAATTTCGATTATTGAGTATCCATTTGATCTCAACATCTTCAAAGATATTCCTTCATCTCCCCAATGTGCTTTTGTGTGCATACCTATGTATGTATGCATTTATGTGTATGTATGTATATATATAACATGGTGTCTATTGTGTTATATATATATGTAAAGGTATGTATGACGAGCATACGTACATTATTACATACGCATCATTATATACATTACTATATATGTATGTATGGTGAGTGTATATACATATGCGTGTGTGAGTGTGTGTATTTATGAGTATATATACACACACTCACATTTATAAACACATATACATGTATGTGTTCATACACATTCATGTATATATATATAGAGAGAGAGATGACTATAGATACGACTATAAATATACGTGTGTATATATATATTCAGATATGCATAGGTATATGTTCATATATATATGCATGTATGTATTTATACACATACAGATATAAAGTATATACATACGCGCGTACGCACACACACAGTATATATATTCATATTCTTACATGTATACATGCGTGTGTGCGTATCTATGCTTGCAATAACACTTGAGCTGAAATTTCCCCCTTCGATGGAGACATAAAACGCAAAACCTAGTATTAAATTTCGACAGCTCGCAAAGAAAATTTGAGATAATTTCCAGGAAATTAGTGTAAATTTTACATAATTAGGATAAAATCTAATGTTCTGTTAGCAAGCAATGGGACAGCTATTGGCACACGATTGCCATTGTTGTGAGAATCACGCACACAAATACTAGCCGGCAGCTATCTAACTAATGCGTACGTGCAAGTTACGTAACTAGTGCTCGTACATCAGGTTGACACCTAATACGTGTATGTATATTATATATTTGTATATATGCATAAATTATATATTTAGGTCCTGAACTGCGCTCATGCTGACACAGTGTTTTCAGGATTATATTGATTTACATATTTTATCTGTTATCAATTTCATCGACTTCAGAATCTAAGACAGATTTTTATGAGGAAAATACACAAATTCTATTGCCTTATACATTATAATGTTTGAAAGGACACAATAAACTCACATAATTAGGAAATAAAAATGCGTTTTGTGGTGACTAGTAATTTGTTACATTGGCAAACACATCAAATGTGTATGTGTGTGTATGACAGATAATGAATAATTACTTAAATATTCGTAATCTAAATTCAGAGAACAATGTCTATAGACGTATGTGCGTACCAATACACGCTAACACGGGCCCTAAAAATTTCCCGGTTGGTGTCTGGCGTGCTGGAAGACCACTGGAAGTGAGGCTCCCTCAGCTTTTGTCAAATTTTGTCCCTAAGAAAAGGTCAATCTTATATAAAAGCATATAAGCAGTGAGTGGCATTGAACATTCTGGGAATGTTTTTTGAAAGAATGACGCTCCCATATTTCTAAGTCTGCTGTCCATTTGGATCTATATGGACACTAGATATCTTGCCCTAGCTTGTCTCTGGATCATGCCCTGGCTTGTCTGTACAAGGTTGTTTATGGAAGACCAGCAGTCGCCCAGGCATAACCGACATCCCCTCTTCACGCCA
>NC_043010.1:40940371-40947871 GCF_006345805.1 Octopus sinensis
AGCTGCCGTTCAAAATATGTAATTCTGAGAGGGACTGGTATTATGCGTTCACATTTTGTACAGTTGTAAACTTTACAACATGAATATGTTATCTTAATCATATTTCTCTCAAAAACCTTATAATTGATCGAAAAATAATAAAGTTCAGTTTAAGAAATCTTCGATGTATGGACTTTGTGATGGATTATAACACTCAATATTTCTTAGCCTGTTTTTACCTTTGGAAACATTGGTCCGGGTTGTGTATTTTATTTAATGTGTAATGTCATAGTCAGTTTCCTTAAAATAATGAGAACTAATAAGTGCAACCTTTATCTGAAGATAAGGAGTGTATAGGAAAACATTGGGATTAAATGTGTACGAATATGGCGAGTTGGTAGAATTATTATGAGTTTTTTTTAATGTTTTCTGTAAGGATATAATTTAACGCAGTATCCAAAATATTAAAGATGTCAAAGTCAATATCTGCTATGAATCTCTTCCTATTTTTCTTAATTAACTCTGAGGGGTACTTTTCTAATTCATCTAGCTCGCGATCATTGAGATTACTCGTGACTCTTAGACCATCGGTTTTGGATAATCCTCTTCGCAAGGTAGGGAAACAAAAATGTCTAAAATATAAATTCCAGTACGTTCCTCTGCTTGTATTCTGTGCCATTCTGGGATAACATGAAACAATCAAATATTTTTTTACGAAAAGGGAATTAACTCTACTCACCGGTTTACATCGCTATACATTCACAAAGCCGACACATATGTGCAATGTATGAGTACACAAGAGGAAGAAAATAGAGTAGAGTACTCAATACTGAAAATAGAGACAATTTATTGGAAGATGAATCTTTACAACTGTTACTCAAAGGTCCACTTTGTCGGTCTGTTATGAAAAGTATTACATGACATTCCAGATACAAAAAAAACAGTCAATAAAATTATTTAGTTGACAGAAAACGCGCAACAAATAGAGAATGCCTGTATTTATTGTCCCCAAGCCGACAAATGCCTTTGTGAGTGAAATTAGGAAACGGAAACTGCGTGAATGCCTTGTATTTATTGACTCACTCCCACACACGTGCGTAATGATACGTCAAGATTTAAGAAAGATATGGACAAGTTTAATACTCAAAGTAGATCGATTTCCTAAAATCCATCGTCATAAATATGGGAGACGAAATCCGGATAAACAAGATGTGGATACAGGAAATGCAAAATAAAGCTAATATAATATAAAAGATGTGCAAGCAAATCGTTTGGGAATAAGTTACACAAATACTCATATAAGTAAGCAAGAAGATAGACTGTAGCTAGGTAGATTTTCGAAAGATTAAAAAGCGTAAAAACAATTGTGAAGAAAGACGAAAATTCAAGGTAGCCCTTTACAGCTGTTTCGGAAATTTGTTTACAAATAGATGCAATAATGTGTATTATACATACTACATAGATATGTACTAAATTAGTATTAACAAATAAGTATGAAATAAACCAAATCTCTGGATATTCACCGATTTAATATGTATTTCCATGCACTAACTTCTTGCTTTCCGTTTAATTCCGTTTATATGCATATTTGTGTACTTTATAAGTAATTGAGTGCCATAAATAACTGCTTGTCCATCCGTTACTAAAATGTGATCCGCAGAGTACATCATAATTAACGTTAAGCAAGTTATTTTTCACTAAAATTGTTCAAAAATCTTAAAGTATACGATAGACCATTTCAGGCTACGACCATTAAGTCAAATAATAAAGTTAAATAAATAATACGTAAAGAACAAACTTCTGATGCACGATATAAAGGAAAATATGCATAATCATATCACATATATGTCTGTGTGCAGGTGTCTGTGTGCGTGCGTGCGTGTGTATGTATATATATATATATATAATATTGTTCTCACATAACTTTTTAGAGTTAAGTACATCTCCCAGTGCAACGTGGCATTATTGATATTTCTATTTTTGCTGTTGCTGAGACGTGTTTTTTTTTCTCCAATCAAGATCATCATGATCTTTGCTATCATCATTTTTATGATTTTCTTCATTTCATACCCTTACGATTAATGACATGGAATTGGTGATAGCGGTGAATTGCATTGGGTTGCTATTACTGGTGAGGATGCTAGTGAAGTTGATGATGGCGATGACAGGAATGTAGCTGGTGGTGAGATTAGCTGTGATGGTGGTGACGATGTTGTTGATGGTAATAGTGTTGATAGTGAGAACGATGAGAGTATTGACAGTGATGAAAATATAATTGCATGGTGGTGTTGATGCACGATTTGTGGTGACGTTTTGGGGGAGCTGATAATGGTGATGGTAATAGTAGATAGTGATGTCGATGGTGAAGATGACGGTGTTGATAATGACACAGCAGTGATAATGACGATGCTGATCTCACTAATGGTATCTAATATACACACAAGGCCTGCGGTAGACTATATCGATCTAAGTTCTTGACAGGTACTTAATTTTATCGACAAAGAAAGGATGAAAGAGTTGAATCCGGTGGGATTTGAACCCAGATGGCAGAAACACCGCGAAGCATTTTTTCCGGCTTTATATCGATTGTGCCAGCTCCCACTTTAATGGTGATATTAAAAATAATGATTTTAATTTTTAATCCAAGGCCAGCAGTTTTAACAGGAGGTGGCAAGACGATGTATTCCAGTACTTGACTAATAATTATTTTATCGCCCCCGAAAGGCTGTCAGGCAAAGTCGACCATGACAGAATTGGGATTCAGAATGTTCGGAAATAATATTAATAATGGTTTCTAGAGAGTGGTAAGTCGATTATATCGACCCCCAGGGCTCAACTAGTATTGATTTTATCGCTCACGAAAGAATGAAATGTTAAGTCAACCTCGGCGGAATTTGAACTCAGAACGTAAAGACGGACGAAAGGCCCGGCCTGCTAACGCTTCAGCCAGGTCGCCACCCTACTAATAATAATATTAATAATAACAGTGATGATAACGATAAGTGAAAAAGCAATACGTTTTCAAGCTCTGTACTGAGGGCATAGTTTAACAAGATCAAACTTTTACTCCAGACATAGAAATTTAATTTTCTATAAATCTAATTACTCCTTTACTTTTTTATCGGTTCCAGCCAGCGGCTGTGCCCATGTTGAGACACTGGTATTAATTCTTAATTACTTGGAATTATCTCACAAATCTTTTAAAAGTCACTAACAAGCACTAGTATGTTTTCTTTCTGTTTTTTTTTGTTTTGTTTTGTTCTTGTTTTTTTACTTTTTTTCCAAAAATATTTTCCTACGTAAATCTGTACTTGAATTAACTAAATCCATACCACTGGCAGACGTATGAATGTAAGATTAAGAAGGTCGTTTCGAAATCATAAGGTTTCGGGTTCAGTCCCACTGCGTGGCATTGAGGGTCAAAGTCTTCTACTTTAGCCCCCAAGCTGTCAAATGCCCTTGTGAGTGAAATTAGGAGACGGAAACTGCGTGAAGTCCATTGTGTGTATGTGTGTATATATATATATATATATAATGTACGTGATTTTGTGTCTATTTGTAGGCACGCATGCGTGAGTAGTTTGTTTTGTCCATACACGTTTGACAACCAGTGTTGGTTTATTTTCCCGTAACTTAGGTTTCGGTAAAAGTAACAGCTTAATTACTAGATTTAAAATGGTTAATTTTGGGGTCCATTTCTTCGATTAAGCCCGTCAAGCTGTTACCCCCAGCGTAACCCTGGTGCAATGAGTGAAATTAGTAAAATAATTAAAAAGTATGATTTCTTTCTTTTCGTTCATGTTTTGTAATTATGCAAATTAGTCTGACTAAAATCTTGGAAAATTATAATTATCTTTCTATTCTTAAAACATTTCTTTCAGCCAATCAAAGCAGGCAAGACTAATACCGATAAGTATCAACAGGCCCACTGATAAAACTGTTTTCCTGCTAAGCATAAAATACGATTTTCTAGTAAACCGATTCTTAATACCTAGAGATATTATACAAGAATTATGCTGATAGAGACTTCATAGTTTCGTCCAAAACTTCGAAGTCCCTGTCAACAACATTCTTGTAAAAGAATAATAAATTGACACGCAACGAAAGTATAGAGAAACCCATCTGATTAATCGTTTTTATTATAACTGAACATGCACACACACATATATCAATGGATGAGCTCTACGCGTGATAATTAAACATGCATACACAAACGATCACATACGTACACATACATTATATAAGCTACTCAAAGAGAGAAAGAGAAAGAGAGATAGGTATTTGCTTCTTTTATCATAAATGATCGCGTGAATAATAGATACTAGCAGAGGCACCCGGCATTGCCCGGGAATTAAATTGTTCCTTATTTTCGTTTGTTATTATTATTTTGGTGGGGGGATCTTTTCGGTTTGAACGGCAGCTTTTTCTAGCGGTGTCATATGAAATTGTCACCCATAATTATGACCCTAGTATCGATCTATTGCATGTCAATCTGTTTTAGGGTTAGGGTTAGTTAGGATTAGGGTTAGGGGTGGGGGGATGGGTATCTTTTTTTTTCTTCAGAAATGTAAATAAACCCAATCTGTTTCTTAAACGAGGGACATATTTATCCGGCACAGAATGTTTTCATCTCAATAGACGTCATTGATTGGTTGAAATTGCAGAAATTGAAGAAAAAACAACAAATATCTTACAAACCATAGAATTTTCTCAATAAAGCCAAGAGAAAAAGACGTTTTATAAACACATTCTACCAGTATACGAAGTTTAAAAGTGTTTAGTTATGTGGAAATTATTTTAAAAAACTGCCGTTCAAACCGAAAAGATCCTTTTTTTTTTGTATTATGAATTCAGAATTGATTTCATCGTGTATTGTAATAGAAGAATGCCAAAGACCATCATTTGGAAAACTGAATTATAGTTTCGAATGTTTTTCAAGAAGTGCATGCTCCTTGGTGTGTTTCCCAAATGCAATGTCTTCAAAGTATCTAGGAGTGTACCAGACCTCGGCAAAACAACCGTTCCTCCACCACAACACATAATGGGGCTTTCTTTTTCCCCTCCTTTTTTTTTTCCTTTACGAAAACTGCACTCTTTTGACATTGTTCCAATTCAATTAATTTCTCTGTACAATAATCATACTTTGGATCCTAGTTGAAAGCTGATCTTTTCCTAGTTCCCTTAAAAGTCTATCTTGACCAAAACTCTTAAGTCTTTCCCCTGGGGATCGGCGAAGTCTTGCAGCAACTGTTTGCTCCTGCTTTTTTCACTGTCTCATCCCTCGCTGACCTATTGTCTCATTGGCAACTCTGGCAGCTTGTCTTTGTCTTGCATCCTTTAAATGCTTTTTTTCTTTCCTCTTTTTGACTCTTGGCTCCTGCGGATTGCCTTTTGTTGACGTAATTGTTCTAACCGTTTTTCCCTTGCTGCTTGTGACTCTTTGACCCTGTGTGCAGTAGCTCTCCTGGATCTTTTCGCTTTGACCGGCAGATTTTTAAAATAATTTCTTTGTAACTAAATACTTTTAAACTTCGTAATTTAGTGTGTTTTACATAAAACATCTTTTTCTTTTGGCTTTCTTGAGAACATTCTGTAGTTTGTAAGATATTTGTTGTTTAATTTCTTGCATTTCGGCAATTTCAACCAATCAATGACGTCTATGTAACACACTACCAGTATACGAAGTTTAAAAGTGTTTAGATACAAAGAAATTATTTTTAAAATCTGCCGGTCAAAGTGAAAAGATCCACTCTCCTTCCGTAGTTTTCATGTCTTTACTGTCGTTGTGCAGGGGTCTCTAGTGACCTATACTCGTCTTTGCTTCACTGTATAATACTGATCATCTATCTACAACTACCCCATCTCCTCTTGGTAGAGAGTGAGAACATTTCTCTCGGAAACCTTTTCGAAAATTAAAATGGGGATTAAATGAAAAAATGAGTGAAAGTTACGTGAATATCTTCACCAGAGTGATTGAAATAAATGGCGATTGTGGAACGCCACAAACACGCTCACACACATATACACACACAGTATCAAACATCAGCGTGTCTTTCTCACCCGCTTTCCCTCTCTCTTTGTGCCGGCTTTCTTTCACCTTCACCTATAGAACAGACATACGGTATCAAAGATCAGAGTCGCTCGCTCTCTCTCTCTCTCTCTCTCTTGCTATCCCTCTCTTTCAACTTCTATAGAAACTTTTCTCTCTTCTCTCTATTTTTCTCATTCCGTATTTCTCTCGCTTACACACATTCTCTCTCACCCTCTTTTGTTTCTCTCTCTCTTTCTCTAACTCACTCACTCGCACACACACTATTTACATTTCTCCCTCTTCTGTTTCTCTCTCTCTCCCTTCTCACTCCCTCATTGCCATTATGTACAGACATACAAATACAGACATCTGCTAATATATATAGAGAGAGATGGAGAGATAAAAGAAATACGTCCTTGAAGTGACAAAAAGAGAAACTACCAGAAAGAGAGTGAGTGAGAGAGAGTGAGTGAAAGAGAGTGAGAAAGGAAGATAGAAAGACAAAAAGCATCTTTTGTGCAGAGAATGGCGGGATTTGTATTTTTTGTCGTTTTTTAGCGTTTCATTGTTGTTTTTTTCTATACTTCGCATAACTGGAGGCTTTTATTTCTTTACCTTTCTTTCTTATCTACTCTTGAAAGGTAAGATAACATTGTTTTTCTACACTTCCGTAAGCGCTAAAGCTTCCGCTACGTCACGCAATATAAAAAGCGAACAAATTTTTGTTTTTGTAATTTAAGTAAAAAAAAAAACGACTTTACGTTTTATGTTTGGTTATTTATTATGGGAGGTGGGGATGGATTTTTTTTTTTCTCGGAGTGATTTGTGAGTTGTTGCTTGCTATACAAAAGAGACCTTTAACACTTTTAACAGACAAGGTGTCTTGAACGCCGGTTCTTTCCTTTTTTCCTTTATCTTTTATGAGTGCGTGTTTGCTCTTTGGAAGAAAAGAGAAGTATTCTTTTTTCCAACTTGATTGTTTTGTTTTCTGCTTTTTTTTTCTACTTTTTCAGGCGTTTATAATTATTCAACTTAAGCTTCCCAATAGTATTTCAAACGTGAGTGATATATATATATATATACATATCACTCACGTTTGAAATACTATATATATATATATATATATATATATATATATATATATATATATATATATGTATGTATACATCAAAGACGATGGAATGGACATGCTTTAATCACAAGACAACAATTGTTTTTGTGCTTTGGTAACTGGATATGCGTGTGGAAATCCGTTACTATATGCAGAGAGTTTCCACATGTATATCCAATAAAATGAGTATTCCTGATGTACGATGACATATTATAATCGTGTAGAAGCTCTGAAATGCACGTTATGAGGTTATTACTCAGTTGTTATATATATATATGTGTGTGTGTGTGTGTGTGTGTGTGTGTGTGGTGTAGGGAGAATTCACAAAAAAGACAAAGACAGATGGTATAGAAAACAAACAGATGTATTAGTAAAATGC
>NC_043010.1:40952871-40977871 GCF_006345805.1 Octopus sinensis
TTGTGTGTGTGTGTAGAGAGAGAGAGAGAGAAGGCATAGGTTTCGGTAGCATTCTGCTGTGAATCGCATCATACAAAAGTAATTATGAGGGATAAATTACATAAGGCTTGTATAAAATATGCCTGATTGCAATAGTTTGGAACACTTTCTTCGGGCCTGATCAAACTCTGGGTTCTGTATGGCCAAAGTGCTAAACATTTCGCTTCGTAACCTCAGCAGCTCCAGCTCTTCCTAGTTCAGTTTTTCTTTTACAAATAATCCGCCCCACCACCACCACCGCCATTTCAATTTGTTGCGCCATACATATATATCTACATTGGATAGGAAAGTTGGAAGAATTTGCCGTCGTTGTTATTGACGACTAAAAAGATATCGAGCTGGTGCAATCGTTAGCGATTCGTACAAAACGCTTAGCGGTATTTCTTTCAGCGGCTCTTTACGTTCTCGGTTCAAATTCCTTCGAGGTCTATTTTACTTTCAATCGTTTTGAGGTCGACGAAATAAGTACCAGCCGAATATAGGACTTGATGTAATCAGCTTACCCTTTCCCTTAAAACTGCTGGCTTTGGGCCAAAATTTGAAGTTTTTATTGACGACCAAAGTCCGGCTTCTTTATTGCAGAATAAACTAGTTATACATTTTTGGGTTTTATTAGTTTCCGAAATCATTGTCTTCCTCTTAAAATTCTCTATTCATATCCAAGGTCTCTCAACATTGATTTAACGCACTATAGCGACATTTGTATATAAGTTACAACCTGTCTAAAAGACACACGATGTGTTCTTAAACCAGTCACTTCATTCCACGTTGATCCAATCTACTCAGTCATAATAAGTATACCGAAATGTCCGTCTGGCTGTGGTATCCTCGATGCTCTGTTGGGTGATGAACGAGAGGGAGTTAATGCCTGTATCTGAGTATATGGGCACCTAAAGTAATTAGTGAAAGTCTGATACATGCTAACATATATTTGCTTGCAGAAGGCATCTGCAGTATTTAGTGGGAGAGATATGCATATATGAATGTCTACATGTATGTATGTTTGTACATTATATGTGTGTGTGTTATCGTCATTGTTTTCGTCATTGCCCGGTACGTTCGATAGATATTCCCGGTGACATTTTGCCACTGGCGCCACTAAAAATGAGTAATATCAACAATAAAAGGCACGAAATTGTAAGTATTTTTTTGAACGTTGACTGATGAATGAATTAGCTACGAATTTTCTGTTTGTTATGTTTTTGTTAAAGTATCCGTTTGCTGTGTTTTGGTTAAATCTTTGAAATATTATTTATGTAACGCTATGCACTCCTTATTTTAACACACACATATATATATATATATATGTGTGTTTGTGTGCATATACACGTACATGGAAATTCGTGCACACATACAAATACATACATGTGTATATACATATCTATGGAAATGCATGCAAATCTGAATATATATATATATGTCCACGTGAGTGTGTTCTTGCAAGCCAAAAATTGTATGTCAACCGGAAGAACAGACCGAGAAGTGTCGTTGCATAGCAGTACTGTATAACATTATATGATCACACAATGATAAATGCTTGCGAAAATGCACAGTTGTAGAAGAGATGCAAGTAGTTCTAATTGTCTGCCAGATTTCGCTTACTTTGTTGTCTTTACTGTGTCTGTTGTTGTTGTTATATTCGTGGCAGTAATGGCCTCGTTCTTCATAGTATATTTACTTCAGGTTATTCTTCTCTAGACAAAAATACATAGAGAAACAATATATTCCGAAGACGAACAGATTTTGTTCGTCGTACGTTTTTTTCTTTTATAATTCATAATGTTATATACTTATTGGTGTTGTTGCTTGGATGTTTATTTCTTTACTGTTGTTGTTTTGTTTGTTTCTTTGTGGTTTTTGTCTTTTCTTTTGTTATTTATGTGTTAAAATTCTATGCGTGACGTGGAAGAGGTTGGAACAATTTGCTTATTATCGAAAAGACAATTAAGTTTTTTTTTTCTTTTTCTTTTTTTCTTTCTATTTCATTTCTTTTGATGCGACCTTTGGAAACATGGAACTTTTGCGATAAGATAAGAAAGATAAAGACTGCAGCAGCAGCAGCAACAGCAGCAGTAGCAGTGGCAGATAAAACGAAGCATTTATTGGCTTCGCAAAGCTACTAGGAAAAGAGTTTTGAAAAATAAAGAAAAAAGTAAACGAAGAAAAAAAAACAAAAAAGGTAAACGTAGCTATTTATTCTTTGATGTTAGCATAAATTATATACTTGTGTGTGTGTATGTGTGTGGATATTCATTCACTGAAACTCACAGACGTGTGTGTATGTGCGCCTGCCTTTGTCTCTTGCAATAATTGACAGTTCAATAAAGCGCCATTGTACATATCTTATCATGTGAAAATGTGTTAAGGTTGAAGAAAGTGCATCAGCTGTAAACACTAAAATATTGCGCCAAAAACATTGGCAGTGGAATGCCAGAAACAGAAAGACGTAAGACTAAATTGCCTGGTAGTATTTTGTAGAAACAGCTTTATGTTCCGAGTTCAAAACCCTTTGGGGATTAGTAACAAACACGATTCAGTTGATAAATAATGCGCTTCTAAAGAAATTATCGTGGCTTTTTGCCAATCTAAAAACGAATCATTGGTTGTTACAAAGATCACTGATAGAAAACATAACATGGGTGTTTTGCCTACCACAGGATCCAAAGTTTGGTGTTTTGTTTGCGTGGAAGATTAAAGGCTGCATAAAACCAACTATTTGACTTGTTCTTTTTTTTATCAATCTTGCGAATGATGAAACGAAAACCAGCTTTAGCATGGGTCATTTTTTTTTCGTAGAGGAAGAAAGGTATTACCTTTCTTTTTTCTTTCAGAGCCTCCGAGATTGATGATAGAAAGGAAGTTACGCTCAGTGCAAAACCTGGCTCGAATGCCTACCACACACTGGGCTCCACTAATGACACTATGGGACTAGGTGAGGATGTTAAAGTGGTTGGCAGACTAAATCTTTTATCCATGAGCATGAACAACCTCTTGGAAGGCATTTTATACTGTATCTACAAAATCTCACTCACAAAGTTTCGGTTGGACCGCGGCTATGTTAGACAGCACTTGGCCAGAATGCATCGCAATGTGATGGTAGCTGAAACTATGTAGATGCGAATGACGCGTGCTGTTAATCACAGGACCCTGTCTGAACCGAACAAGACAAGATTGAATTATGTACTTCGTTTAGTTTTGTATTCTACCATTGACTACCAACTCCCCATTCCTTTACAACCGATTGGAAGGAAGAATTATTTTTTCAAACGGAAAATATTAAAGATTTTCTTATGAATTTCTTGTGCGGCGGTCGAAGGAGATTTAATCAGAAAACATGTTTCTTTAATTTTGACCTGAAGTTATGTTTTGAACTTAATTCTACTTTGATCCGAGATTATACTTTCATATTAAATCATATTTTGATCCAACTGTGTTTTTTTGTTTTAACGTCTCACTTTGATTTAAGACCATTTGCGGATCTGAAATTGGTTTTGATCCGAAACGAGTTTAATCTAAAATAATTTATTGCTCTAAAAATATTATTCATTTGGAACTATGTTTTGATTGGAAACTGCGATTTGACCTGAACCCGTGTTTTCAAATGAAGTCACGTTTGATCTGAAACCGTGATTCGAGTAGCAACCATGTGCTGAAACCCATATATTATTGTATTTTGATAAGGGAACTAATGGTCGTTTATTTAAACATTTGCTTCATTAATTGTAACTCGTCTATTTGTTTTGCATAATTAATATTCATTTGCGTGTTAACTCATTCGGAAAATGAAATGAATGCGGATGGCTTGTGCTCTTGTAGCTACATAGAATTAAGATGAACTGTGTATGTTGCCAAGCCTCTAGTATCAGTGACTCTTGGGACTATACCATTCAGCTGTCATGATCAGAGAGCTCGTCACTTCAATATGCTTGATTTATGAATCAATGATTCAGTGAATAGTCAATAATATTAAAGCGTTGTGACGTTCGTCTAACACTTTCTCCCTGAGGTCCCTCCAACCCCACTACCATCAGTTCCTTATTTATAATATTCATTTCCGAAAGACTTAGCTACTGTCTCGTTTGTATTTTTTTGGTTGTTTTCTGTGAATATTCACTTTAGTATCCGAAGTTATTTGGTGTGAGTATGGTTTGTTGTAAGTGTCCGTCGAGAAAGTACTCAAATTATGAAGCAGAGTATACGTCGAAAAGTTTTGATGCTCAATAACTAATTAAAAAAATTATATCTAATAACCGTTGACTAATTAAAGGAAATATATGTAAACTGGCAGAAATATATGTAAACGGGCATTTCGTCCGTCTTTACGTTCTGATTTCAAATTAACCTGGGGTCGATTTTGCCTCTCATCCTTACGGAGTCGATAAAATAAGTACCAGTTATGCACTGGGGGTCGATGTAATCGACTTACCCCTTCCCCCTTGTGCCAAAGCCTGAATCCAATATATTTAATAATACGTAATATCAATTGACTAATAAAATGTAATATGGAGGTGTGTGGCTTAGTGGTTAGGGTGTCAGCATCAAGATCGTAAGATTGTGGTTTCGATTCCTGGACCGGGCGACGCGTTGTGTTCTTGAGCAAAACACTTCATTTCACGTTGCTCCAGTCCACTCAGCTGGCAAAAATGAGTAACGCTGCGATGGACTGGCGTCCCGTCCAGCTGGGGAATACATACGCCATAGAAACCGGAAAACCGGGCCCATGAACCTGGATAGGCTTTAAAAGGGCGCATTTATTAATTAAATGTAATATGATACAAAACGTTATAAAAGCCAACATAAAGGGAATGATACGTAATAATACTTATTAGCTTAGGAACACTGTTGGTAACGACGATGAGGGTCTCAGCTGATACGATCAACGGAACAGCTTTCTCGTGAAATTAACGGGAAAATGTTTGAGCACACCCCAGACACGTGTACCTTAACGTAGTTTTCAGGGAGATACAGCGTGACACAGTGTGTGACAAAGCTGGCCCTTTGAAATACAGATACTACTCATTTTTGCCAGCTGAGTGAACTGGAGCAACGTCAACTAAAGTGTCTTGCTCAAGGACACAACGCGTAGCAGGGAATTGAACACACAACCTTACGATCATGAGCCGAATGCCCCTAACCACTTAGCCACGCGCCTTCAACTTATTAACTAATAAAAAAAGAATAATATAAATGCCTAAATTAATAAAAGAGAATAATACGTAACAATACGCTTGTTTAATTGCTAAAAACGATTTGACTAATACACAAATTAATTTGAAGAAAGATTCCAATCAACTTTTATATATTTCATTACGTTTCCTTTGTAAAGTTGAATATCAACAACATGGAACTTGAGGAAAGTTTAAAGAAAAAATGATTTCTTTTCTGATTGCATTATATTTCATTAAAACTCAATAAGTGGATAAGCGCAAAAGAAATACACCTAAAGTAGTAGTTTTCTTAAGTATCAAGATCATATTTTGACATTATGGATTCCTTTACTGGTTCCTAAAAGCTCTGTACTTTTTAGGGAGAGAAAATGGTAAAAGAGACATAAAAACTGATCGATTTCTATAAATAAATGCAGTAGGATTCTTGACTTTGCGTGTCAGAGTTCTTTTTCCTCAATATTCAAAGTCACAACTAGATCTGGTTTAAAATAGGAAACTAAAACAAAAACATTCATCGTGTTGGATTTTGGAATATTCCCTAGACATACACACACACACACACACGCACATCCTTAATCTCTAATCTCTAGTAACTTAGGTCAGCTTTGGCATTGATTATTCCAGAGGCGATACAAAAGCAGAAATCAAGTATTCAGATCAATTGACTCAACATTTCTTTTAACATAATGTTACGTCAATGTTGAAAAAGCATTACACGCTCTGTTATTGATGGCAGTGATGGAGATTATAGAAACGGTAAAATACCACACCTCACAGTTTGCAGGAATTACACACATCCTAAGTTCAAATTCTAGCGTTCATTTAGTCTTCCTTCCACCATTTCGGGGAGGATAAAAATATTAGGTTGGTGCATCATTATTGCGACTTTTTGTCAACATATTTTATTCAACAGAAAAAATAACAATATTTAGCAACAACATCTTTAAATGACGGCCTGACCGTCTGCCAAGCAAATGGGAAGCAGTAATTGAAGTAGATGGTGAATATGCTCCGGAATAAACATTTAAGGATGTTTTTGTTACATATTGTTATTGATTTTTGCTGAATAAAATTTGTTGAAAGAAAGCCGCAATAATTATGCACCAGCCCAATAATTGCCAGTGAAGCATCGGAGTCACTTAAATCAACTCTGCTTTTTCGCAACAAATTGCTGGGTTTTTGCCTAACATAAAATACATTAATATCAACTTTGTCATCATTATTCATCATTCCCATCGATATATATTTTCACCGTCGCCGCCCTATTTATTGTTAGACTTTAGTCACCGTCTTTCCTGGTTCGCTTTGCTTTGCTTCCGTTTGCCTCTGCTTCCGGTAGTAGCCCTTTCTGGTCGCCATGTTGTTGCTACCATTACTTTCGCTGTCCTTTTCGAATATCAGCTCAACAACACGTGACGTTGTTGTTGGCAACGGCGATGATGGTAACAACTTGGTGTCGAGAAGTGGGTAATGTAGCATTGATGCACGAAAGCAAACTAAAACCTTAAACGTGTGAAGCAAGGAGGTGGAAGAACTAGCCAACGAGTGAATATATAGTAAATAATGGATGATGAATGTACCAGGCAGTGAAGGCCGCGATGACGGACATTAATGGGTGATGGATGCGAGTTGAGCAGCATCTTTTGAAACTCAACTACCACATAGTCTCTGGGCTCACATCCACATCAAAATTGGAGAAGGAAAAGAAAGGGTTCAACGTTCACAGTCTGTCCATTACCATCTCACGCTATCATCATGATTCGTTGAGAGAAAAAGATCGATATAGGAAGAAAGACGACTTTAGCAATGGCTACCATTATACAACAGCAACGGAGACAAACCAAAATACGGATATGTTGAGCATGGTAGTCGCAGTTAGAAAGAAGAGCGATAAAATAAGTCACAGCAAGTGATGGTTAATGTTAATGCCATAACCTTCATCATCATCGCTTTCATCGTTAGCATCACCACAGTTATTATCAACAACAACATTCCTACACGCCAATGTTTTAACCGCTAAGTGGTCCCTTGACCTGCTTGAGATAGCAGCTGCCAGATCTCTCAGATCATTCACCAACATCTCAAAGAAAGACACATTGGCCTAAGCAATACTACATTCACCAAAAAACGTCCCAGCTGGAATGATTTTGATCACTGGTCAACCCGTCCGCCTAAGGCCTGAGACTAAACAACAACAGCATCGTTGCTATTATCATCTCACCGTCGCTATAGACATTGTTGTCACCAACATTATGATCACCAAAGCAATGAAATACAGCGATGCTTAGCGGAAAGAAACTGAAACGCTGATGTTTCTGTCTCTCAAGTCAGTTGCCATCTTGTTCATTCGGAACTGCTGGAAAGCAGAGGAAGACTTTTGTTGCATGCATAGATTCCGCTTCTCTCCGGTGATTTCTGATGAACTAAATTCTCTTGGCTAACTGATGTAACATCATTATTGACCAACTTTATGCTCTGAATTCAATTCCTTCCGAGATCAACTATAGTGCAAAATCTCCCTTTACTAGCTAGAGACCCAAAAATGAACAACATCCTGAAAACGCATAAACTCATCAAATGCAAAAAGCAACACATCGCTAAAGAGACTTCTAACAAATGCGAAGCTTTACATAACAACCACAAAACCAACGGTTAAAAAATGTGAACGTCCAAAATATGGAACATGATGCAAACCAACTTGAAGGCTCAGATTTCCTTTTCAAACACGGAGAAAGGTTCGCAATTAAAACCAATTTCACTTGTGTCTCTGAGAACCTAATTTATGTAATAACCTGCTCGGGTTGTGGACATCATTCTATAGGACAGACGAGTATGACATTGAGACGGGGAACGACTCTACATTGAATCATTCACTCATAAATTTCACACACAACATGGATCAAAAAATTTCTTCTTAAGAAAATACGTATTTAAATAAATTTTAATGTCATGAATAGCGAAAGCGAAACCGGTCGACAAATATAATACAAGATATACTAAAAGTTATATTAAAACTATGTAAAGTGTGTGAATTTTCCTTCTTTAATTTCTTATATGTATTACAACTCACCACGTTGGGATAATCGAAATTCCTCCTTGTCTATATATAGTTGAACTTTACAGAAAAACAAAAGACGAAGACAGGTGTATTAGTTTGACGCTCGAGAAAGTGAAAAAGTTTCTTCCGTTTCGAGCATACGCTCTTCAACAGAAAGGAATCAGAGAAAATAAACTGAGAGAATAAAATAACTTGTGGATTTAGTAGTCAAGCATGGTGACTGGTTAGAAAAAAGAGGCTTGACAAGAGAAGTTGAAAGGGGAGATAATAAACTATTAGTGATCTCAAAACGAAGGTGCGCATGCGATTGTGTATATGTGAAAATGTGTAAGTGCGTGTGTATGGATAGGAGCTAGTGACTGACGCGTGTGTAAGCGTGTGCGTGGGTAAGTGTGTGTGTCTGCAACGTGTGGGTGTGTGGATGATGGTGTGGGTGTGTGGATGATGGTGTGGGGTGTGGGTGCTGCAACGTGTGGGTGTGTGGATGATGTGATGTGAGTGAGCGGATGAGGGTGTGGGGATGTGGGGTGAGGTTAGGGTTTGGGGTGGGGTGGGGTGGTACCAATGAAGAGTGGAAGTAGGTGTCAGATGGAGAGAGGAGAGTTGAGTCTATGTGGCGCAAAAGAGCAATGAGAGATGATTAATTCCTGTTCACGGCGAAGGCAGAAGTCGGAATGGCCCCTGTGCAAAGACAATCCGATCATAGAGAGGTGTTGTAATAAATGACCGGTAGAGCAGAAATGGCGCGAGACAGGGGTGTTATTACCGAGTCTGATGTCTCGGAAGTACACACACACATATACATACATACATACATACATACATACATACATACACACACACACACACACACACACACACACACACACACACACACACACACACACACACGCGCATTTGACAGGCTTGTTTCAGTTTCCGTCTACCAAATCTACACACAAGGCTTTCATAGGACCGAGTTTATACAAGTCACTTGTCCGGGGTGTCACTCAGTGGAACTGAACCTGAAACCATGTGGTTGGGAAACAAACTTATTACCACATAGCCACACCTTAGTTCAGCTGATGGACTCCAATATAGTTTATGTCCACCAGATTTCACACAAAATGCTTTAGTCTCTCCGAGGCTGGGATAGAGAAGACCTGCCCAAGAAGACGTACGTCGCGAGATTGAACTCAGTAACCACATAGTTGCAACGCGAGCTTCTTAACCACACAGCCATACTTGTGCCCATTGTAAAAGTGCTGTTGTTATTGTTGTTGTTTTTTATTGTGGTGGTGGTGGTGGAGGGGTTACTATTGAAGTGGCTCTGTTAAAATGAACCTTACTGCCTGGAGTGAGTCGATTGACTTTTAACAGTGGAACCTTAAGATTCAACACAGAGAACAAATCTATTGAAGATGATGATGATGATGATAATTCTGCTGTCTTTGTTGGTTTAGTTGTTGCTATTGATGTCGAGGTTTTAATTGTTTCTTTTGCTGTTGTTGTTGTTGTTCATTCGCTACTATGTAATTAACTTTCATGCTGCCTAATTAAATCATCCATCTTACGAAACCTACAGACTTCAAGGAATCTCATTTACGTCTAATTCACTCCCAGCATTGCACAAACAATAACAACAGCTCAGTTTTGAAAGAGTTCCCACCACACACACAAAACTGCGCTGTGGTTTCGGGTCGTGTCTCTGCTCAGTTACAACATAAATATATAAACCTTTAATTATAATTGTATTTACCTTTGTGACTATATTTTCCTCTATCGTCTTACAAACGTCTTTCTTGATTAACAACCTACAGATTTTTAAAGATGTAATCCTTCACAAATCAATCACAACTTTGTAAATTTTATATATATATATATATATCAAAATAAGCAACAAGTATACCTAAGATATACTTGTTACTTATTTTGATTATAATCACCCCATGGATTTATATGGATAATACCATACAACATTCTGGTGCCTCTGACTTAAGTACCATATTCATCTGAATTCTAAATATATATATATATCGAGAGAGAGAGAGAGAGAGAGAGAGAGAGAGAGAGAGAGAGAGAGAGAGAGAATGCGACCTCATGGAAATAGCAACAAAATTTTCTTCAAATCATACATTTACTGAATTTGGCGGGGTGGGGTTTAAGGTGAAAATTAGGAATGTGAAATTGGATATTGTAATTGTAGATATATTAATCAATTCTGATAAAAAGACGTGATGTAATGGCTACAATTCCTTCGATCATAAGAATTGGTAACAAGAAGGAATCAGTGAATAATTCTCCAACAATGTTTTTCGCAATGGAAATTTTAATTCTTGAACGATTTCAGAATTAGAGTCTGTATTTCAATTAATTAAACTCCGAATACTTATTCAGCTTTAGATAATATTATGGGCTTCTACAATCGATTGAGCACTGGACGAGAATGCCTTGTGGTATTTACTCAAGTCCCTTTATGTTCTGACTTTAAATTCTACTTGACATTGTTTTCCCTTTTTCCGATGTGGTTAGATCGATTCTCGCCTTCAACAAAATGTGCAGCCTTATGACTGCCCGTCAGGATACCTAAATTTCTCTCTGGGTAGATTTTCAATCAGTTTTTCGTCTACAACTTGAAGAGGGTGGAGTGAAGATGGTGAAAGTAACTTTGCTGACATATGAAGAGCATGGTTCGGTTGAAGGAGGCTACGCTAAATATGCAGCTGTGAGCTAGGAACAACAGGAGAATGAAAGGCAGAGGGAGACTGTCATACAGATTAACAGAAGGCGAGAGAAAGAATATTTGTGTGTATGCGTATGAGTATGCTTGTACATACGTTTGTATAGGCGTAGGCGTGGCTGTGTGGTAAGAAGTTTGCTTCCACCACATGGTTCCGGGTTCAGTCCCACTGCGTGGCACCTTAGGCATGTGTCTTCTACTATAGCCTCGGTTCGACCAACGCCTTTTGAGCAGATATGATAGACAGAAACTGAAAGAAGCCCGTTGTATGTATATATATATATATATATATATATATATATATATATATATATAAGCGCAGGAGTGGCTGTGTGGTAAGGAGCTTGCTAACCAACCACATGGTTCCGGGTTCAGTCCCACTGCATGGCACCTTGGGCAAGTCTCTTCTGCTATAGTCTCGAGCCGACCAAAGCCTTGTGAGTGAGTTTGGTAGACGGAAACTGAAAGAAGCCCGTCGTATATATATATATATATATAATATATATATATATATATATATATATAATATATATATATATATGCGTGGGTGTGTTTGTGTGTCTGTGTTTGTCCCCCTAGCATTGCTTGACAACCGATGCTGGTGTGTTTATGTCCCCGTTGCTTAGCGGTTCGGCAAATGAGACCGATAGAATAAGTACTGGGCTTTCAAAAACTAAGTCCTGGGGTCGACTTGCTCGACTAAAGGCGGTGCTCCAACATGGCCACAGTCAAATGACTGAAACAAGTAAAAGAGTAAACCAAGGAAATTAATGCCTGCCTGTATCAAAACATAAGTCTAAAGAATTACGATCTTGAATAAATTGGTTTGTTAGGAAGAGGAAATCTTTAACCATCTGGTAGGATATTAAATGACAGCAGTTAAAAGTGCGAAGTCAAGTTACCAGATATCACCGCTTGTTTCGTATAATAATTATCTAAATATTTATGAAGAACGACAGTAATATAGACTCCAACCAGGTGTAAAATAAATAGTGACAACTCAACAGATCAGTTAAGTCGCAATTTTCGCGCCCAAATTTTTATCTCTTCTTCATCGTGTGGTAAGTAGCTTGCAAACCAACCACATGGTTCCGTGTTCAGTCCCACTGCGTGGCACCTTGGGCAAGTGTCTTCTGCTATAGCCGCGGGCCGACCAATGCCTTGTGAGTGGATTTGGTAGGCGGAAACTGAAAGAAGCCCGTCGTATATATCTATGTATATGTATATATATGTGCGTGCGTTTATGTTTGTGTGTCTGTGTTTGTCCCCCTAGCATTGCTTGACAACCGATGCTGGTGTGTTTACGTCCCCGTTACTTAGCGGTTCGGCAAAAAGAGACCGATAGAATAAGTACTGAGCTTACAAAAGAATAAGTCCCGGGGTCGAGTTGCTCGATTAAAGGCGGTGCTCCAGCATGGCCGCAGTCAAATGACTGAAACAAGTAAAAGAGTAAAAAGAGTAACTCTTGTGATGGACATGAATGTGTGTGTGTGTGTGCGTGCGTGTGTGTTTAGGTGGAGGGGTAGAAAGAAAGAGAGAAAGGACGCATGGCTTAGTGGTTAAGGAGTTGCACTCACGACTGCAAGATCGTGGTTTTAAATTGTGCGTTGTGTTTTTGAGTAAAACGCTACATTCCACGTTACCCTGCGCTCATATGGACACCTGCCGCGTGGTACACTGTGCTCCTGTTCAACCAACGTCGATTTGATGTCGGGAACGAACGAACGTACAGCACAGACATTTGATCATTATAAACAGATCATTTGTGCTGGTCGTTCGACAACAGCTGAACGCTCATACGCCGGCTTCGACGGGAGAGTCCTTTATATATATATATATATATATATATATATATATATTAATTTATTATATAGAAGGAGCTTCTACAGGACTAGAACTGTTTCATTCAAGAGAAATCTTCGGTTAACCCCGAATCAACCCGGGACCTACATATATATATATATATATATATATATATATATATATATAATGGGTCTGAAGAAAGTAGGATTAATTTTCTTAAGTCGTTCTATATATATATATATAGGGAGCATTTACAAAAGACGAAGACAAGTGGTGTAGACAATATATATACATATATGCGTAGGAGTGGCTGTGTGGTAAGCAGCTGGCTTACTAATCACATGGTTCCGGGTTCAGTCCCACTGTGTGGCCGACCAATGCCTTGTGAGTGGATTTGGTAGACGGAAACTGAAAGACGCCTGTCCTATATATGTATGTATATATACTCTTTATTTTTTATTAAACTTTTAATACTTTTGATATTTAAAAAAAAAATTAATAAATAAATAAATAAAATAATATATAAATATAAAAATATACATACATACATATATATATATTTGTATATATATATAAAATTTATAAGTTTAAATTATTTAAATAATTTTTTATTTTTAACTGTTATATTTTTAAATTAATTTTATGTATTGGCTTATGTTTTTCACTGTTTCATTTGCCTAATAGTGGTTTTATCTCTAATTTAATATAATATATATATATATATTATATATATATATGTCTATGTATGTATGTATGTATGTATGTATGTATGTATGTGTATGCATGCATATATATGTGTGTGTGTGTGTGTGTGTTTGCGTGTCTGTTTATCCCCACCAACATCGCTTGACAACCGATGCTGGTGTGTACGTACCCGTAACTTAACGGTTCGGCAAAAGAGCCCGATAGAATAAGTACTAGGCTTACAAAGAATAAGTCCTGGGGTCGATTTGCTCGACTAAAGGCGGTGCTCCAGCAAGGTCATAATCAAATGACTGAAACAAGTAAAAGAGTATAAAGAGTATAGTTCAAATTTATAGAAAAACAAAGACAGGTGTAGGGACAACAAGCAGGTGTAAATAGTTTGACACTCGGACGAAGAGAGAGAAGTGAAAGACAACACTAATGTTGTAACCTGTATTTATGTCTCACACGATGTACCTGTGTGTATGCATATATACACACACACACACCACTCGGTAGTTGTTTTATCAATATTTTGGGTTAAAAGTCAATATTGGTCGCAATTTTCACACAGACGCAATACACGTTGAAACAGCAAAACACTGGATTGTTTCAATTTGTTTGTAAGAACATCAAAAGGAAATTTTGTTTGCAATATGACCAGGATCAGTCGTTTCGTCGTCACCTAGTTCTGACGATCAATATTTATCGAAAACACAGTGACTTTTGTTTCTTTTTCAGCATCAAATTGTTTCGAGGAAAACTTTGTCCATTTTCCTATTTTCAAGTGACGCCTACTCATTAATCGATGGCACTCATGATCTTCTTCCCACAGGTGGACTACTCCATTGAGAAAGTTATCGCATGGTTTTCTGGATTTAATTTTCCACCTATCAAACTTTTCTCTGTTAACTGCGGCCACTTAATTCCAGTAAGAAAATTACGTTTGATGTCTGTTTTGTTTTTCTTATTTCTTTTCTCAAATTTCTTTCCGCTTGCCATCACTATTCCTGACTTATGTTTTTCAGTTAGTTGTAGTCGCTTTGCAAATTGCATAGCTTTAAGAATGACCATGAAGATGTACACGTCCGAATCAAAAAGTAGTCGTAAGCAAAAGACATCATAATTTGATTAATGAATATTTTCAATGACAAATAGCTTTTATAATGGATGTCTCTCGTTGATAAAGTTTAGAAACATGGCAAATTTAGTGCTGCTGAAGACATATAAAACCAATTGCTTAAAAGGACATTAAGTTAAATGGAACCACTTCAATTCACCCTAACTACGACTGGTTCTTTATAACCTTGCCTAAATGTCTCCAAAGTACACGCACCCTTACAAGGGCGTGTGCTATCCACTGCTAATCTCTTTTAATGCCTCTGCACTTCTATCCTTTACATATAGACAGGTTGCTCTTCTTTCTGTTATCACACATCCTAAGCACCAAGTATTATCAACCAACATGATATTTATGATGTTTGCGTTCGAACAGGATTCATCTGACATTTCAACACTTGTTTCATCCAAGTACATCATCAATATGAAATCATTTCCACCATCACTAAAATATTAATCGCATAGAATTGCAGTTACAAAACTAACACAAATAAGTTTTTCATATGAGGTCACTAGTATTTCTATGTCCCATGAAACTGTACATTGTACACACACAGATATAGATAAATATGCATGTATGTAGGACATACGGGTTCAGTCCCACAGCGCGGTACCTTGCGCAATTGCCTACTAATCTTATCTCGGGTCGGCCGATATCTTGTAAGTGAATTTGGCAGACGGAAACTGTGTGTGTACGTCCCTCTAACTTAAAATTTGGGTAAAAGGGTTGCCATAGAATACGAGGCTTTAAAATAACCACTGGGGAGGGGATTTGATCGAGTAAACTCTTCAGAGCGGTACCTTGGCATGACTGCAACAATTCTACAATGATAAAATACACACACACATACATATCGGAAAGGACTAACGAAAAAGATAAATGTAATGACCAGAGAGACTGAAATTACTTTATGTTTTAAAAGGAAAGCGAGATCCTGCTATACTCTGACATTTAGAAAATAAAAGATCAAAGCTGGGAAGTCAGTGACAAGGAGAATATCAGAGTAAACAGGGTCAATGTTAAGCTGACACTGAAACTCTAATGGAGTCAATTCTCTAAATTAGGACAAGTACTGGACATAATAATATCAGTAATAACAGCAGTTATGGCAGCAGTAACAGTGTTACCAGCACCAGAGGATTTGGCAGCCACAACAACACTTGAAAATATACGTTAAAAATATATTAGTCAAATCTTCCTCAATATCCTATCGTCTTTCCTGAATAGCTCACCGTTCGAAGAAAATTGTGTATGTGCCTGTCTAGTATTCAAGGATGCTCATTATTTACATTCGATGGATATTTGTCCTCATCTTGTTGTTAACACGACGTTTCGGCTGATATACCCTCCAGCCTTCATCAGGTGGCTTGGGGAAATTTCGAACCTGGGTTCTCATTCCTAAGGTATTTTTCGATATTATTATTATTATTCAGGTCACTGCCTGGAATCGAACTCGAAATCTTGGATTTAGTAGCCCACGCTCTTAAACACTACGCCATATGCTCCTGAACCAGTTAAGTATCCCAACAGTGAGGGATCGATGCTAGAGGTGTCGAAACAATTGTAATGATTAATAAAAACTCTCGTATCTTCCATCTCCCGCCTCTCATTAACAAGATACACAACGAACACTGTGAAAGTGACCGTGTTTTACCAGTAAGCTACCATGTGTAAACCATTCGTTTTATTATCTAATATATATATATATATAACATAGATGAATTAAGAAATGGAGTTAACCGCAGGTGTTATTCAAATCTTTATACTTCCGACATATGTTTCGAAGAAAACATTGGTATTATTCCTGACCAATGTTTTCTTCGAAACCTATGTCGGAAATATAAATATTTGAATAACACCTTCGTTTAACTACATTTTATAATTTATCTATATTATTCAAAACTATTTCACTAAACCCTGGAACTTCTATCTTCATAGGTAGGCTATAACATCCTTGGCACCTACACGATTTTTTGTTACCCTAGTAACTATTTACTTTTTCCGTGTTGCTTGTACACATTGAAAAAATACAAATACATTTATATATATATATATATATATATATAATATATATATATATATATATATATATATATATATATTGTATGTACTAGTGAACCAACGAGGAACATTCTCTGTCTTCGTTCGACCTGCTATATATTTAGCAGCCCAGCATCTTTCAAATGGCACCACATATTTGTATAATCTTTGCGAAAAAAGGAAGGACACATAGTATGATACATACCTACATACATTTTGCCAGCATAAAAGAATAGTGTGCGTACTGCTGGAACCCCTGTTGATCAGAACTGATTGGGGTTAAACAACACACGTGCGCATGCGCGTATGTATGTAAATGTATGTACGCTGTTTCTGAGTAAGTATAATCTGCCAAGCTAAAAGAAAAAATAACTGTCAGTTTATGAGTAATGAAGTTTCGTATTATCACAAATAAATATAGCCTGCTAACAAACTAAATATATAAAAACACATTGCTATTGATTCTCCTATATATAAAAAAAAATATGAAATATAGCATTACGCAATGAGACATTCGAGATGAATCTTGTATGGAGTGTGCAGTAGTCAAGTCACTTTAAATTCTCTTGACAACTATTCCAAGAAGGTGAAAGAATTGTCTAAATCCTTTACATGCTTCCGAAAGAAAGAATTGCTTCCAGTGCGAAATAAGCTAAGTGGAGTTGATATAAGATAGCTTCCGCAGTTTACCAATGAAATATATATATATATATTACATATATATATTATGGGTGGGGGGTCAATATGTATCAACTATTAGTGTGAAAAGCCTTAATGGAATAATGCTGCTACGCTTTTGTGACCGACTATAAATGGAAAATATTCATACATATTTCTCACTGGTTTAATTCATTTTTCTTTTTCCTCTTCCTATTCTTTGGTCCATACTCTTATCCTTTTCACATAATTTCACCATGGCAAATTATCTTCGGCTTTCTTCTATTCTCTTTCAATACCATATGCATTACACACACATGTGCTTGTATGTGTGTGCCTGTATGTATGTATGTATGTTCACAGGCATCTGTATGTATGTCTCTATTTGTACATACATAGGTATGTATAAGTGTATATATATATATATATATATATATATATATATATATATATATATATACACTTATACATATCTATGTATGTACAAATAGAGACATACATACAGATGCCTGTGAACAAATGTGAGAATGTGTGAATGGCCTTTTTTGATAGAGTAGTTAGTGCCTGGAATACACAGCTTAGAAATAATCGTTCTGATTCTCTGCGCTCTGAGTTCAAATCATACTGTTCATTCTTCGCTGTTCATTCTTTCGTCATCCATAAATAAAGAACCAGTCCTGTTGTACCAATCATTCTTGTGTTTTTGTTGTTCTTTCATAACGCTTCGTTGGCGACTCGCTGAAGGAGTTCACGGACAACGGCAAGGCATCAAGGAATATAAGAATACATACGCAGGCTCAAACATTATACACATACACACATTCTCAAAACCAGAAAGGAGAAAGCTAATTCGAAGGCTACAGATTCAATCCGTCACTGGAACTGTAAAAATCTGTAAAACTTTCCAGAAGTTTATCATTTAAATATACATGAGCATGTCTAGACAAGCAGCTATATGCATGAGAATACATACATTCCGTTTCGAACCACGTTATATGTCGTTCATTATGCTTGACAAAATATACAATAACTGTATAAATTTACACGCTGTGCAACTATTACACATTGCGTGTACACCATGTATAGTAGTAGCACAACGTGGTGCTTGTCTGCGGAGGTGTTAATCCGGCGTATTCAACCATCTGTAATTTTATAGAGATATTGCATATTTTGTCACACATAATAAATTGTAATTCGAAACGGAATGGAATTGCACCGACAAAACTGTAACGCATATTAAACTTCATCTTCTTTCGTACTTGCACGGGCACACTATGTAATTTATATATATGGTAATATATAAAACAAGCAAAAAATAAGTTTAATCTAGACAGCAGCTTCGACAAACGATAGCAAAGAGGAGGAGGATCTCGGTGAACAAAACATCCAGCTATGAGTGAATGGGTGGAAGACGGAAACCTAAAAGATATGGGTAATTAGATGAGAGACGAATAGTTAATTATAGTTAATAAAGGCATTAATTATGGGATGGCAGAAAATTAGAAAGAAGACAAAGCAGGTTGTATGAATTTTATATTAAAGGTACGAGGATGAAAATTAACAAACTCTAGAAGGGAAATTTTCAAAGTCTTGTTGGACGAGTTCCTATTAAATTGAATTAATAAAAAAAAACGTCGTACTTACAGACGGAAGTGGCATGCAACACGAAAACCAGCAGATACATATATGTGTTTGTGTGTATGCACACATGCATACAGAAACAAACATTCATGCACATAGCTTAAATAAAAAGCACATACACACGAAAATATACATACTGAGAGATACACAACACGCACTTATATATATAAATATAAACCTAGATGAAAAGAATACGCATCTAAACACAAATGTACACACACACACACACATATATATATATATATATATATATATATATATATATATATATATATATATTACATAATCTTTGAATGCATCAGTACAAACCAAACTCGCTGCTGGCAATAAATACCTCTGTGACGTCTGCACGGTCGAAGCTATTGCGATTTTATTTGCTAAAGAACATAAGACCGAGTGGATTACGTCTTGCAAACATCGGCTAAAAGATAAATACTTTAATATCCTTTTCACCCTTTGTACACCCGAACGACTAAAGCATGTCTTTCCAACTGCTTTCCCCCTTTTTTTATTATATATATATATCTATCTGTATCTTCTAGATATTGGCCCTTCCTTTATATTTGTACTTTATAACTCTCCTCATCTTCATTTTCATCCCCTTATTGTGTTTGTGGTTCCTTATTTATTCACGTTTTATTCACTGTCTTCCAGGTTTTACTTTTATACCTCTTCCTTATATGTTTTTCGTGTGATTTTTATTGTGGTTTATTTTTTGCTTGTGTTTTTCTATCTGGTCTACCGCCATGTTAATTTTCTGCTCTTGCATATATTTCTACATATTTCTCCTTCCTTCATTTTTTTTTTATATTTCTGGTAAAGTCAACAGGCTGTGTAGCCTGAGGTGCTGCTAGGTATATACAAAATACATAAGACTATGATTGGTACATATTTTATTATCTTATAAGCTGGGACCCAACGGAATTCTTAATAGCATTTCTTTATCACTACATCAATTGCAGTTTCACTCTTTGGATATGTGTGTTCTCTCTGAACATTCTAATTTCCTCACGATATACGAATTCATATATTTCCATATGTTGTTCACCTTCCTGCTATCCGGTTTCTATTGAGCTTCACGTTGTGTTTTTGGTTTTTTTCTTCAGAATTAAGGTTTTTCGAGAATAAAAAAAGTTAAACATACTTTCAATAAAGTCTCAAATGAAAAAAAACTATTTTCACTTAATCTTATGTTCTGATTTAATATACTTGAATTAGGTATATGCCATTTACACAAATTATATACGATTAATATTAGTTTCCAATTTTAGCTCAAGCAATTTTGAGGGAGTGGTGAGTCGATAACATCGACTAGGGTGCTCAACTGGTACTAATATTTATCGACCTCAAAAGGATGAACTTGATCTCGGTGTAACTGAATTTAGAACGTAAACGCCTCTAAGTATTTTGCCTGTTGTACTAACGGTTGTGCCAGCTCGCTGCCCTAATAAAACAAATAAATGTTTCTTTCTCGAGCCGTGCCAGGCCCATGAGGGCCGGTTTCCCAGTTTCAATGGCGTATATATTTCACACTTGGACGGGACGCCGGTCCGTCGCAGGATTACTCATTTTTGCCAGCTGAGTGGATTGGAGCAACGTTAAATGAAGTGTTTTGCTCAAGAACACGACGCTTAGCCGCCCCGTTCAGAGATCGAAATTACGATCTTACGATCATGAGTCCAACACCCTAACCACTAAGCCACGCGCCTCCATCGCGTCCCTTGTATATGTTATTAATATGGAGCGCGCATTTGTTAGACGTCAGGTTGCCATAAGTTCATATCAAACCATTTTCAAGAGAAATCCAAGAGAAATCCAAAAATACCCTAGCAATACCGGAAATACCTTTGTTAACAACAAATTCTGAGAAGGAAACATGGTTCCAGGTTCAGTCCCACTGCGTGGCACCTTGGGCAAGTGTCTTCTACAATAGCCTCGGGCCGACCAAAGCCTTGTGAGTGGATTTAGTAGACGGAAACTGAAAGAAGCCCGTTGTATATATCTATATGTGTATGTGTTTGTGTGTCTGTGTTTGTCCACCCCCACCCCCACCCCCAAATCGCTTGACAACCGATGCTGGTGTGTTTACGTCTCCGTAACTTAGCGGTTCGGTAAAAGAGACCGATAGAATAAGTACTAGGCTTACAAAGAATAAGTCCTGGGGTCGATTTGCTCGACTAAAGCCGGTGCTCCAGCATGGCCATAGTCAAATGACTGAAACAAGTAAAAGAGTAAAAGAGTTATTTTACGATCACGTCTCAAACTGGAGGCCGTGAGTTGCTCTGGTATAGTATGCAGAAATGGATGTGTGGTTAAGAAGGTTGCTTTACAAGAACATAGATTCGA
Organism: Octopus sinensis; assembly: GCF_006345805.1. Taxonomy (NCBI): domain Eukaryota; kingdom Metazoa; phylum Mollusca; class Cephalopoda; order Octopoda; family Octopodidae; genus Octopus; species Octopus sinensis. Next base: position 40,974,147 of record NC_043010.1, read on the forward strand.
GATCAGTTCCACTGTGCAGTACCTTGAACAAGTGTCTCCTTTCATGACACCGAACTGGCCAATGCTTCTTGAAAGAATTTGCGAGATGGAAATTTTGTGGCATCTTGTATATATGCGTGTGCGTTTGTCTTTCACACCACCACCACCACCACCACCACTACTGCCATGAATGTGTGTGTAAAATTTCATGCATGTATGCGATATGAAGTAGCAAATATTCTTCGTGTATTGCTCCTTAACGAAATGAGTGTCAACTTTTTCACAAGCCTTTAAGCGATAAAAGTTTGAACTACAAGGTTTCATTTGAAGTTAAGATTTATTAAATACGTGTTGTGCCCTCTGGCGGTCAGCTTTCCCAGGGAGACAATCCCTTCTTGATTAATTTACGCTGAGGTGGGTATGGAAGTTTGAAGTTGAAATGCGAAAGTAAATTGTGTACAGAATATACACAATATCACAATATTACTTTTACCTACACAATAAGACCTTAAAACTTCTAGTCTTTGGTATCCATGTATAGCACTATCTCATCCTCCTTTGGAATTGTCAAAACCGCATTACCCGAGGCCAAAATAGAAATTCGCTAAATTAAACTTCTTGAGAAGTTAGACAAGACTTATAGAGAGAAAACGTCTCCAGTTTAAGAGGCATTCATGAGGGATGCAGTTTTTCCCCCCTCATCATATATATTTCAGCAACAGAGTGAGGAGAGAGCGGTATTTCTTACAAGTTTCATTTCCATTGGAATGCTTTGTATTAATTTCACAATTCTTCAGGTTAAATGAGAGAGAGACAGAGACAGGGAGACAGAGAGATAGAGAGATAGAGAGACAGACAGATAGATATATGATGGATAGCTGTGACCGGTTTATAGGGTTACTCTATATACACGTTAATTCAATGATGTTCTACGGGTGAAAGAATTGTAGCTTGGAACTGTATACTCACTACACACACACACACACACACACACACACACACACACACACACACACACACACACACACACACACATATATATATATATATATATATATATATATATATTAGAAGAAATGAGGTAATCAGAAGATCGGATGGATTATTTATATCGGATGGTTTATTTATATATTACATTTTTTACATATATATCATATCATTTAGATCATATATATATATGACTGGAAGATATGCCGGAGTCTAACTTCTGTTTCTAGGTTGAGAGCTTATAATTACTTAAATAGGCTTTCAATGTAGCGTGGAGAATGAGCGCAACCATTTGTAGAACCAATGAACTCTTCGAGATGGTAACCAAATTGCTTATGTAATTGCACTCCATCTTAAATAAATGATAAGCCACATTCAATAACAATTTTTGATAGGGTTTTTTTTTTTAACTGAAGGCTGCATAGTGACGAACAAAATATTTTTGGTCCGTACTCTGCGCACTCACAGCTGAGTTGGGTTTTAAACAACGATAAATACGTAAAATCAAGCATAAAAAGGACATCTGCTAGAAACGCCAAGGAAATTTCCATCAAATTGCAATTAACAGCCTGCAAAATAGAAGCAAAGTCACGTTCGACGATTTAGTTCTAACTACATTGTATCTGAAAATGAAACTAGTGTTACCGACGGAATATCTTTAATCATAGTTTGGCCAGAGCCACAAATGACATGAAACTAAACAATAATCTCAACAGAAATCGTTTATCACAATACCTATTATTCTTCCGTTCCTTAGCCATTTCGGCTCAAGCTATGCTAATCTATCGCCTTCGGACTATGATGTTGTTCTGCGTGATGTGTTATATTTACCTTTCAAGGTTTGTCACCAACACTAAAGCTATATACACGCCTCTAGCGTTCACACATACAAATATCATATATATATATGGATTAATGAATTATCCTTTGTTTACAGTTAACACGGAAAATTCAATAAACAGTTACCAGGGTAGCAAAATTCACGCAAGTAACAAGGATGTAGCGACCTATTCAAAGGTAGAAACTCCGGGTTAATGTGCAATAATTTGTATAGTATAAGTAAATAAATGGAGTTGAACGCAGATGTTATTCACATTCATTTACTTTCGATATATGCTTCGAAGACAACATATATCTCAACAACAAGACATTATAACAATTTTGTTATAATGTCTTGTTGTTGAGATAGGTTCTCTTTTTTCCTGATGAGTAGAAGTAAAAGAATTTGAATAACACCTGCGTTCAACTCCATTTATTTACTTACGTTATATATATATATATATATAATATATATATATATTAGAAGAAATGAGGTAATCAGAAGATCGGATGGATTATTTATATCGGATGGTTTATTTATATATTACATTTTTTACATATATATCATATCATTTAGATCATATATATATATGACTGGAAGATATGCCGGAGTCTAACTTCTGTTTCTAGGTTGAGAGCTTATAATTACTTAAATAGGCTTTCAATGTAGCGTGGAGAATGAGCGCAACCATTTGTAGAACCAATGAACTCTTCGAGATGGTAACCAAATTGCTTATGTAATTGCACTCCATCTTAAATAAATGATAAGCCACATTCAATAACAATTTTTGATAGGGTTTTTTTTTTTAACTGAAGGCTGCATAGTGACGAACAAAATATTTTTGGTCCGTACTCTGCGCACTCACAGCTGAGTTGGGTTTTAAACAACGATAAATACGTAAAATCAAGCATAAAAAGGACATCTGCTAGAAACGCCAAGGAAATTTCCATCAAATTGCAATTAACAGCCTGCAAAATAGAAGCAAAGTCACGTTCGACGATTTAGTTCTAACTACATTGTATCTGAAAATGAAACTAGTGTTACCGACGGAATATCTTTAATCATAGTTTGGCCAGAGCCACAAATGACATGAAACTAAACAATATCTCAACAGAAATCGTTTATCACAATACCTATTATTCTTCCGTTCCTTAGCCATTTCGGCTCAAGCTATGCTAATCTATCGCCTTCGGACTATGATGTTGTTCTGCGTGATGTGTTATATTTACCTTTCAAGGTTTGTCACCAACACTAAAGCTATATACACGCCTCTAGCGTTCACACATACAAATATCATATATATATATGGATTAATGAATTATCCTTTGTTTACAGTTAACACGGAAAATTCAATAAACAGTTACCAGGGTAGCAAAATTCACGCAAGTAACAAGGATGTAGCGACCTATTCAAAGGTAGAAACTCCGGGTTAATGTGCAATAATTTGTATAGTATAAGTAAATAAATGGAGTTGAACGCAGATGTTATTCACATTCATTTACTTTCGATATATGCTTCGAAGACAACATATATCTCAACAACAAGACATTATAACAATTTTGTTATAATGTCTTGTTGTTGAGATAGGTTCTCTTTTTTCCTGATGAGTAGAAGTAAAAGAATTTGAATAACACCTGCGTTCAACTCCATTTATTTACTTACGTTATATATATATATATATATATATATATATATATATAAGATTAGTAGTGTTAGAGGTTGGAATAACCGTCTTAGAGATAAAAGTATCCATTATATTACCGGTATAATTGACTATGTTAAACCTGGACATAGATATGCAAACATATGCTCATAAATTACAGGTAATGACAAAGATAAACATGAGTTTATCAGGAATTACATTTAAAGTAAACAGAAAATAGAGAAATATTGATCAACAACAATTGACTTACATTAATTATTATATTTTAATGCAATA
>NC_043010.1:40982871-41005371 GCF_006345805.1 Octopus sinensis
CCAGATTTTTACTCTTTTACTGGTTTAAGCCTTTCAAAGTGGCTATGCTGGGGCACCGCAACTGTTGTTGCTAGGCTTTTAATAGCCCTCCCTCTTGGGTTGCTTTTGGTGAATGAGAGAGTGAAGTGTTGCTATCATCATTTGCATTTCTTGCCACGGGGGACGTTCATCTCGAATCTTAGAGAATAGGAATTCCAGTTATCTCTTGAAAGCATCCACATTCACACCATGTAGGTATCTCAAGTTTTTGACAGAATATAGAAGGCCAGTGCTATTTCCTCCTGCAGGTGTGAGATTTCTCGTTCAGTTTCACAAAATTATGAACAAAACATTCATAAAATTCGCTCTTACATTATTAATATAGATTTTTCTAAAGCCTTAAATTATATGTCCAGAACACCTGCGATGTACCTAGACATCTTTTTCCGTACACCATTTACAAGCCACTGACAGAACGATTTCTAACTGTATTTGTTTAATGACTTTAATCGCATAAATAGCTTCTAAATCATCGTCATTAACGCTTTTATAAAGGATCATGCTCTTCTGCAAATTTAGAACGTTGGGGGAAAATGTAATTCCCCGTTTTTAAATCGATATGTGTTTTATAGGAGAGAATTTTGCGATGAAAATGCACTGGTTGAGCTATTACTCCTACCTATTTATATTGCTTAATGCTTTAGTCAAATGAGATAGAGAGAGAGATAGATATATAGAGATATAGAGATATAGTGATATATATATATATATATATATATATATAGAGAGAGAGAGAGAGAGAGAGAGAGATAGGACTCTTTTCCTCCCATTATACTTCTCCCCGCTTCTATCTCTCTTCCCCTCCCTCTCTCTCCGTCCTCTCTCTCAGCTTCACCCCCTACATCTCCAGGAACAAGTACTCTGTTACACTTTGAGGATTTCTACCACCATCAAAACTAAATGTCAACAATACGATCTATTGCTGCTGCTGCTGCTGCTGTTGTTACACATATGCTGCTGTTGCAGTTGTTGTTGCTGTTGTTACTGCTAGCGATGATAATGAAAACGATATCAGTGATGGTGGCGGTAGCAGGAAATCTCTTGTGACTCAGCAAAAACTTGATAAGTGACCAGACATTGATAAACCAACGGCCTATAACACTAGTTCTTCGTGGTGCCATTAGCGACTACTACTATTTCAGAGCTAGTGTCATCAATTATAGATATTACGCTATGGCTGTTTCTAAAAACAGTCATTAATTATTTGATATGGCAATTAGGTTAAAAGGAATGAAATAGATGCGTTAATTCGATCTCAAGTGACTTTACTATTGACATAAATCGTTTCTATCTTGAGATGTTAGCAAGAGCACCGTTGACGTATGAAATTCGCGGTAGGTTAGGTTTGCGAAGAGCCGTGCCGGCGACCCAGTTTCAACTACTGACTATCGCTTTTCTGTTTGGTTTTTACTTTTTCTTTTTTTTAGATTCAGTTCATCCCTGGTCTAATATTTCAGTGATCAAAGGCGTTCCAGTCGAGACAATCCCGTCCTTTTTTCAGAAGCAACACACCCAAAACTGCATGCAGTTTCTTTTTTCAAGATGGTAGAATGTAATTTCAGAGACAGATAGACAAACAGACAGACAGGTAGAAAGGGAGCGTGTTGCTATTTCTGACAGATCGAGCCCTTGTGTAGAGGCAGCTTTGTTGTTTTTGTTTAATCCCTGATCAGGCGGCCCTGAACCTCCTGTATTTTATTCGGTATATCTAACACCATATTATCCATTGATGTCTGGGTATGGTTTGAGTGAAAACTTACTGCTATTTCTAGTAGGTGGTGTGGTCACATACATGCTTTCTTGTTAGGACGTTTAGGCTTCTGAATATTTCCAAAACATCTCCAGACTCCTCAAAATTCTAATCACTGCTTCAACATGAAACGAAGGTTTGATGTTAAAGCAACCTCACACATACATGTAGAGAATTATTAGATTGTAGGCACAGTCATGCAGTCAAGAAATTCACTTTAAAACCACATGGTTATGGGTTCAGGCCCACTTCACGGCACCTTGGACAAATGTCTTCTGCTACAGTCCCGGGCCGACCTACGCCTTGGGTGAATTTGGTAGACGGAAACTGTATTGATGATCGTCGCATATGTGTGTGTGTGTTCGTCCCCACCCCATCACACTGTTTGACGACCGATGTTGGGTTGTTTACCTTCCCATGACTTATTATATCGTTTTCTTTTGCCGAGCCACTTAGTACCTTGCTTCAAAAATAGTACTAGGGCCGATTTGTTCAGCTAAAGCATTCAAGGCAGTGTCCAACATGGACGCCGTGACTGAAACATGTAAATGATAAAAATGGCCGTTTGAAAATACAAAATCTGAAGAACAAGAATAAAGCTATAACCGAATAATATGTAAACTAGCAGCACTTTTGGATATTACACAGTCATTTTGAAAATTGTAAGATGGAATTGTACATTTTTTCTGAAGTATCTGATTTTGGGGATGATGTAAAAATTCAAATAGGTTGTATTTAAGATTCAATCTCAAGTAACATCTCAGAAGGCTATATTACGTCTTCTAATTTGTGAGTTATCTCAAGAAGTAAACAAACATCACGGCACAAGATTGAAAGCATTGTCTATGTTATTCTGCTGCTGTACGTTGGTAAAGTTTTAGCGAATCTTAACACGATTATTTAAAAAGACTATAAGATTAATAGTTATCGCCATACTAATATGGCAATCTTATAAATATAAGACTAAAGCTGTCGATGATTAGCTCCAAGAGGCCACCGCCTCAAGCTAGCTATTTGACACACAATCTGTGTCCATTATAAACTTTCGAACAGGGGAGGTCAGCCGCTTCATCCTGCTAGTCAGACAGCTGCAGACGCGTTTCAGGGTAGTTGCCCTTTATCGATGCAGTGTAGTCAGACCCAGCAGGTGTCGCTACTGACTGTCCCTGTTCGAAGAATCTATTTACCTAGTTTCGGTGGAATACATCCACTTGTTTTCAATAATAGAAATATTAAAATTACTAAGTCTCTCTAAAGAAGATTACGGCAGCGTTACTGGAAATTAATAGTTATCGCCATACTAATATGGCAATCTTATAAATATAAGACTAAAGCTGTCGATGATTAGCTCCAAGAAGTTTTAACAGAACCATGCAATATATAATTTCTTTTAAAATTGTAGTTCTGTTCTTGAGATGCTGTAAAGATAGTAATAAACATGCAGCTGTAAGAGAAAACTGTATTCATGGTTATACATTTCTCATTTTTTTTTCTACCTTGAGAGTTATCTATTACTTTAATCAAATAATAGCGGCAATCCCTTTGTCCTGGGAAGGGTACTGAATTTGCGACACATCTTAATTACCAGCACTGACAATACAGTACAATATAGCAATGCTGTTTTCAGCAGCATAACCTAGTGCCTTGTATACCATATCATCGGCTTCCGAGCAAGACTTTTCAAGTTGCAGGCTTCATTATGGCTACCAGAAGAAATATTGCTGTGAATCCCCCAAAGAAAGCATGTGAAACTGTATGTATCATTCTCAACCTCTGGTGTAGGGTCACACTTTTACAAGCCGTAATTTACAACTCCCATCTCTTCACCAAGATTGTAGCAACATGTGAGGCAGTCAAAAACAAACAAAAAAGTAGAATAGCAATAGAAATGGGTGAAGAGGACTAGCAACTTCAACGGAAAAACTTGCACCGTAAATGGAAAAGTATGCTGCCGTCAATAAGAAATCACGAGCTTTCAACGGCAAATCTCGTGCCGTTTGTTAGCGTAATGAGTATCTCTTATCCCTCCTGTTTGAGGACGTTTTCTGGCTCATAGCTGAAGAGGAACTCTATAAAAGGTCGCTCGATGTTTCACACAACCGTCTTAATATAGTTCTACATACCCCTGAAAATAAATATGAGACAGTCACAGAACGAAAGCTAACTGATCACAGCTGATCTCAAGTTAAACAGTAACAACAATATTTCTGGCTCTAAACAGCCCTGTCGTTCATCTCTTCATTTCCACTGCACGTCTTAGATCCCCCACTTTATAGATATTTCGTTAAATCATTCCAGTTCGTATTGAGCATATTCGAAAAGGTTATTCTGATTAGACCACGGAAATATGAAATGATAAATCAATTTGTGTAAGATTTGAATGCAGATTTTGAAAATAGGTAACTAAATATCGAAAAAGTGTTGTTTCTTATTACATCTGTTGACAAAAGGTACATAGTCATGCTCAGTTATAAAACACTGCAACTAGGTTTTCATACCTCGTATCAATATTGAACATACCATTTTTAACGACTGTTTCTCACTTTTGTGGAGGTCTTGGGCACAATTCAGTGGGCAGTTACATATTTCCCTGTTATCTGAGCCATTTTTCGTTAAGTAATTCGTAACTGAACAGAATGTGTTCTCAGATTCGCAGGTGTTTGGGGATTTAACCATGAACAGCGCAAATACCTTCACTGCAATACTCAAGAAAAGTTGTTTTTGTTGTCTAACTCCAGACCAACTCACTCAGCCCAAGCAGTGCTATGAAAAAGAAAGTCTTACTTTCAGACAAAAGTATAAAGGACTTCGTCACACTCACACAATCACATACACGTGGATCTTTAACGAAATATTCTCAGCAAGAAATAACATTGTACTGCATATGACAATAATGCCATGCTGTTATCGCGTAAATGGCTGAATATCCAATATATGTATATATCATTGTGTCGAACCCGCGATATGGAGTGAACCAGTAATGTAAAGGGTCAGCCTTGTTACACACACACAGCATCATACTGATTCTGTTTCTGAATTCAATTTCCGTTTACTAATTCCATTCGCAAATTAAAGTTGAGTCAATCTTTAGGGCAGTGGTCACTTCTACAAGCTTCCACTTAGTGGAAAGGATCGAATCCTTGATTTCATGATTGCATAGGAAACTCCAAATATTCAGTCGTATTGATCAACACCCTTCCTCATTTGTCACCACACAGACGGGTACAGACACACGCACACAAAGATTCACACACATACGGGCATGAATGTAATCACAGACGAACGTTTATGAACGCATACATACTCATACACACGGTCGTATACAAACAGACAGACAAAAGCAGCTGTTTTTGTTTCGTTGTTATTTGCGAGTTTCTGATAAATAGACACTGACAAACAGATTAATATATATTTTCATGTTGCCAGTTGGAACACTGAAATCGAATCTCATAATCGTTTATTGTTGCAGAAGAGGGAAAAGTGAAAAAATGTGTGTGTGTGAGTAAAGAGAGGGCGGGAGATAGACAAACACAGCGGTACAGACAGACAAAAAAAATCATATAGAGATATAAACAACTAATAAATACATTATGGCTGGAAATTAATGTTATATAGTATATATTGGAATCAAATACAAACCTAAGAGAATATCTCATGACTTCAACGAATTTTTTCCCTATCTGTCTATATTAAAGATGTGTGTGTGGTGTATACATACACATACAAGCATCATATATATGAATGTATGTATAGTCATTAGACCGTGGAATCCATGTAATTCTGTTTGTTTTATATATTCTCTATATTTGCCTCTCCCGTCGCCTATTTTGCTTCGTTTTTATTTGATTCCTTGGCTGTCATCTGCCACTTCGCTCAAATCTGCATTTCTTCCCATCGTCGTAAATTGATGATTTGGTACTACGTAAAGTGAGTTCCAACTTCAAATTTTTGCGTCTAACGACGAAGTTTTCTTCATCATTTCCTATGCCAGACTGGTAATACCGTTGGAGCTCCAGGTCCCAAGCTTTGCTGTTTTTATTGTAGCTGAGTCTACTGTTACTGCTGAGATTGTGTAGCTCCTCATTGCAAAAAAATGCCTCCAAAATAGATCAGATATTCACAGGTGTAACGAATGAGTTTTGTGCCTCGCATCGATAGTCTCACTGCTCTTTGTTTTTGCAACTGCTCCAGCATGACCTTGTTTCCAACTTGTAAGATCATATTGACCCCTAACAACTACATGTCTCCGCATTCACCCCCTCCACATACTTGTATTGTGCTGGGTTCGCTTATTGTGGTTTGAACCTATGGACAAGTGGACATCGCACTATCCCTGTTTGTCGCTTCCTTGGGTCTTGAATACAGGACGGATATTTCCATGATTTTGCCTTGTTAATGGTTAACGCATTAGCTTTATATATCGACCAAGATATCCTTCAGATATTCCTTTGAGGTTACGATGAAAGCAGAACCAACCTACTCTCCGCGAGTCAGAAATGTCTCACTTTTCATCTTAATCATTCTTAGATTAATTTGGTGGGCAAGAATAGTCATTCTTCTCGGATACACCACCACAATGTCTTAATTTTGTTTTCTTGTTCACTCTTCTCTACGCCCACAAAATCTTTTGAACAAACATCGTTCACAATTCTGTTTCTGGAAGCTGTTATTGCTTGCATTTTCTTCGCAAATGCGCAAATGTTTAAATCAATATTGTCACTCTTTTCCGTCAAAATGTTATAGTTTTTCTTCATTGCTGTACGTTCAGTAACGTTAGCTTTCCTCCATTTTTTTTTTAAATATGTATTAATATTTTTTCTTTCAAAAAGTTTTAACTGAAGGATTTATTCTCATGCTTTTGTTTATGTTAATGCCAGCACATTTGGTTTGAGCAGTTTTTCCCCAAAGGAAACCATCTTGAAATATGATTATGCAAAACAAATTGAACAAAATGTGTTGAAAATGTATTCTATCTTCTCCCTGACAAAAAGAAAAACAGACTCTCTTCTTTGTCATAACGCCATGCGACGAAACAAAATAATTCTCCAATTAGAAATATCCAGCATATTTCACTTCCAAACACGGGAATGATACGGAGCATAACTTTCCAAGACATGAAATAACAAAAATACAAATAATAATCATCGTTTTTGATATTGGTACAAAGTGAGAATTTAGGGAAAGAGTTTAATCAGATGAAAGGCAAAGCTGAGCTCGACAGTTTTCGAACTCAGAATATATGCATTGTCAAATGATTATACCAAATCACTTCCCTTCGATAATTCTTCACATAGGCTCAAGATAACAACTTTTGGATGGGCGAGAAGGTTAGTCATTTAAATCTTGCCCGATACCTTATTTTATCGGCCCTGGAAAAATAAAAAGCGAATTTGAATCTTGGCAGGATTAGAACTGAAAGAGTAAAGAACCGAAACAAACCACGAAGCATTTTCTCCGACGTTATAACCACTGTAATTTCCTCATAAATTGATTTCCTGTTTCGTCTTAACGACTTCTTTCCAAGATGTATTCTTACTAATGTAACAATGTTATGAATGAAACGATGAAATGGCGATTATAGAGAATGACCAATGTCTGTGTCTTCTGTACAACTCAATAAAGCTCAGCAGAAACAATGCAGTCACTGACATATGGCACTGGATATTTTATTTCCCGTCAAGCCTAATGGTTTGACGGGAAATTAAGTATCCAATGCCATATGTCAGTAATGACTAATATCATTGGTTAGTTTAAGTAGAGCTTGGTTAGGTTCGGTTGCATTAGGTTAGATTTATTGTGCTTAGTTAAGCTAGGCTTCGTGAGGTCTCTACAAAATATGGCTTACTGCTTTGTAATAAACGTGTAATCAATATTATTTCAGAGTTGTGCATTTCTATCAGGTTACTTGATTTGAGGTCGTGTGTTGAAATAAAATCAATTACATTGTAAAAGAGTCGTTTTAACCATTTAAAACACATAAAAATCGAATTCACTTTCCGTTTATTTCCTGAATTGTGCAAACTGTGGGGGGCATATCAGTGACTACTTTGCAGGAGAGCGACCAAAGTTTTGATATCTCAAAAAATAAATGAAAACTGCATTTAACAGTCCTTGTGGTGTTTTATATGAGTAAAATTGTTCTACGATGTAATTAATAACTAAATTCATCTCCTGTAATAATCATTTTCAATCAACAAGTTTGTGAAAAACACTCAAAGCTGTGTAGTTAAGATGGTTTCACATTTCGAAAAGAAATTGGTATTACTAAACGGGAAAGTAAAATAGAATAGTTCGGCAAATACATTAAAGCGTCGGGAAATGCTTTGCAATATTTGTTCTAGTCCTCTAGGTTTCGAGTTCAGATCCAGCCGAGGTCAACTTTGTCTCATATTTTCCCGGGGTTGATAAAATAATGCATCAGTCACACAATGAAATAGCTCCTTCTCCGGACAATTTATAACTTAATGCTCATAGAAGTAGAAGTAGTAGTAGTAGTAATTGAAGAGTAGTATGTGAGCGGACTGGAACGCTGAAGCGTCGGGAAAAAATTACCACACAACATTTTATTACATCCTGAATCCAAGTCCTGCTGTGGTCAACTTTGCCTTTCAGCCCCCTCCCCAAAAATTTCAGGCCTTTTACCTATAGTATAAAGGATCATCATCATCATTATTATTATTAAAGTGGCGGCCTGGCTGAATCGTCAGCATGCTGGACAAAATGCTTAGTGGCGCTCCTTCTGTCTTTACATTCCGAGTTCAAATTCCACCGAGATTGACTATTCTTTTCACCTTCCATTTTAATGCGAAATTATTAAAAAAAACAAAACAAAAAAGACATTAGTCGTAGGAATGTCTGTGTGGTAAGTAGCTTGCTTACCAACCACATGGTTTCCGGTTCAGTTTAACTGTGTGGCACCTTGGGCAAGTGTCTTCCACTATAGCCTCGAGCCGACCAAATCCTTGTGAGTGGATTTGGTAGACGGAAACTGAAAAGAGGCCCGTCGTATATATGTATATGTGTGCTTGTGTGTCTGTGTTTGCCCCCCCCCCACATCGCTTGACAACTAATTTAAGTACCAGATTTTATGAAAACAAGCCAACTGAAATCGATCCGTTCCACTAAAGCCCTTGAAGCCTTTGCCCTAGCACAGCTACGATTCAACGACAGAAACGGGTGCGTGTATATATATATATATATATATACACACACATAGGTATTTACATATACCCACGCATATATTCGTATTTAAGGAGAAAACTGCTTATTAAGTATTCGGAATTATATATACATATACTAAAAAGCAAGCATTGAAACCTACATTGCTAAGAATTCTTAAAGATTGCAGTTTTAATATATTTTTATCAAAATATGATTTCCAAGTTTGTTTTCAGCTCTTTATTTTTTTAAATCTTACACTGCGTGTAAACATATAACTCCATTTACTCTTTTTCTACCTCTTCTTTAAATATTTCCGATAGTTAATTCCTTTGCTGCGACTCCCACTGTTCCTGTTATCCTCTCTCATGTAATGAATCGCAATATAAAAATAAATATCATTTCTGTAGTTGTAGGTTTATATAGGAAAGTAATAGTAAAATTTATAAATATATATGTATAAGAAATAAGCTATACAATCACATGTCATAACCAACAGTACGTTTTTCAATTTCCAGTACGTCCCCTAACATTTTTATGGTATCTTTATAAAAAACACTTTGAATATCAGACATTCTGCGTCTGCAATCTGCAATTTTTTAAATAAAAATTTTTTTTTAATGTGTTTCGTTTCTATTTGAAGTGTGTAAATATATACTTTGTTTGCTTTGGAAACAGTTTGTTTTAGTTTCAGATAATTTAAAAGATCTATTTCAGTTCGAATTTATGACAGATAAAGTGTAATTACGAATACATTCATACATTTCAAATGCGATTGAAATATATATCATTCAAAGCAAAGCATAAACAAAATGTATTTATACACGTATGCTTTCAATGCAAACGAAATATATTTAAAAACAAGACAAAATAGATTCATGCACTACTGTATCAAAAAATAGATTTAGAGACAACTTTCGATACAACATTTTCAACTTTAACCTTTAAGGATTTAAAGCGGCCATATCAGGCCCAAATATTTTATCTGTTTTATGTTCAAAATGGCCAGGTCTGGCACGTCGCACCTAACCTGCAATGTTATTCTAAAAATAAACAATCACATCATCAATATCTCAGAGCTAAAAGATGTGTGATAACAAGCATTAAATTTGACGGAGTAATCTGAATGCTAAAGGATTAACAACGTGAGTGGACGCTCCAAGCTATTTCTCGGTAATTTACACGCGTGCAACTAACGCAGAGAGAGAGAGAGAAATAGAGGGAAAGAGAGAGAAAGAGAGAGAGAGAGAGAGAGAGAGAGAGAGAGAGAGAGAGAGAAAGAGAGAACATACTTTGCCACAAAGGTGAAGAATATTTGGGGAAGGATTTGAGAGGTTAAACCTGAAATCATAATGGTTAAGATAAAATTGATTTCAACCAACCCGCCACTAATCTGAACGCGATTTCTGGTTACCGGGAGGTAAGTTAAATGAACGGTGGATAATCTGAAATTGTTACCCCGACATAATTGCAAAAGATATATACTTGAATCAAATTTGTTGGTATGGCTGTTTAATATGTTAGCCTAGCCGTTTAGTATGTTAGCCCAGCCGTTTAGTATGTTAGCCCAGCCGTTTAGTATGTTAGTCCAGCCGTTTAGTACGTTAGCCAAGCCGTTTAGTACGTTAGCCAAGCCGTTTAGTACGTTAGCCAAGCCGTTTAGTACGTTAGCCTAGCCATTTAGTACGTTAGCCAAGCTGTTTAGTACGTTAGCCAAGCTGTTTAGTATGTTAGCCAAGCTGTTTAGTATGTTAGCCAAGCTGTTTAGTACGTTAGCCTAGTTGTTTAGTACGTTAGTATAGCTGTTTAATATGTTAGTATAGCTGTTTAGTACGTTAGCCAAGCTGTTTAGTACGTTAGCCAAGCCGTTTAGTACGTTAGCCCAGCCGTTTAGTATGTTAGTCCAGCTGTTTAGTACGTTAGCCAAGCCGTTTAGTACGTTAGCCAAGCCGTTTAGTACGTTAGCCAAGTCGTTTAGTACGTTAGCCAAGTCGTTTAGTACGTTAGCCAAGCCGTTTAGTACGTTAGCCAAGACGTTTAGTACGTTAGCCAAGCTGTTTAGTACGTTAGCCAAGCTGTTTAGTACGTTAGCCAAGCTGTTTAGTACGTTAGCCAAGCTGTTTAGTACGTTAGCCAAGCTGTTTAGTACGTTAGCCTAGCTGTTTAGTACGTTAGTATAGCTGTTTAGTACGTTAGCCAAGCTGTTTAGTACGTTAGCCAAGCTGTTTAGTACGTTAGCCAAGCTGTTTAGTATGTTAGCCAAGCTGTTTAGTACGTTAGCCAAGCTGTTTAGTACGTTAGCCTAGCTGTTTAGTACGTTAGTATAGCTGTTTAATATGTTTGCTGGACATTGTTGTAGAGCTAAAAACGAAGCAATTTCCGCTCTTCTCCTCTGGAAGCCATCTACTCGCGATACCAGAGGGCGCACACTCTCCTACCCTGATGTAATCTCCAGGGATACAGGCATCCAGAAACAGGGCCTCCTTAATGCTATGATGAACCGTGAAGTCTGGCGTAGCATAGTAAATTCCATTGTCTCGACCACGGTCGAACAATAATGATTAATATGTTAGTATGTTATAACAGAATTTGTTAGTATGGCCGTTTAGTACATTATAACAGAATTGAATTTTAATATTATACAGCTATGATTATCCGTTCACAAGGATGTGAATTTTCAATGAAGCTAAAATAATAAGTAATACCTCTATATACAGTGGAATAAACTTATTGGAAGTTCTATGTACTTAGCAAATGACTAATCTATTACATATACTTTCGAATGTAGGATATCTGGATTTCACGAAATGCAATTGTGGAATTCCTTAGAAACAAAATTTCCAGAGGACTTCTGTAAGATGTCTTTTTTGAAATCACAACAGAGCCATTCAGTTTCATTACTGTAAATTAAATGCTGCGTAGGTCCCCCAGACAAAATACATGCAATAACCTTACCTCGGTTTCTTTACTAAATTAAATAGATGTTATGATAAACTAAAAATGTTCTCAATTATATGTGTATATGAGAATATCTGTATAAGGACTCCTAAATATATTTGTGTGTGTGTGAGTACGTGCATGTATATACATGCGTACCTATATGTATGTGTATATATACATATATATATATGTATCTGTATAAGGACTCCTAAATATATTTATGTGTGTGTGTCAGTACGTGCATGTATATACATGCGTGCCTATATATATGTATGTATGTGTATATAAATATGTTGCTACAGTCTAGGGAAACAACGCCGAGAAGGACATGAAATAAAATTACATCAATCAACCATCACATCAGTGACTGTGCTCCAACTTGTCCACATTCTCTAGCAGGAACACGGCTATGGGCAAAACTATATACATACATATATATATATCACGTGATCATGTGACCGACCAGACCATCAGATGTTGTTACACATCGCTGGTCACAATGCGTTTCGCATTGTTTTAGCCTTCGAATGACGCCACCCCGCTGGCTAAGCGAGCAGGCCAACAGAAGAAAGTTGTGGCGAAAGAGTACAGCAAGGATCACCACCCCCTGCCGGAGCCTCGTGAAGCTTTAGGTGTTTTCGCTCAATAAACACACACAACGCCCGGTCTGGGAATCGAAACCGCGATCCTGCGACCACGTGTCCGCTGCCCTAAACACTGGGCCATTGCGCCTCCACATATATATATATATATATATACATATATTATATATATATATATATATATATATATATACACAAATATACAAATTTATATATATATATATATGTTGATTCGTTAGCTACTGCACGCATTTTTTTTCTCTCCTTCTTTCTGTGTTTTTCTCTCTCTGTGTATCTTTCTGTTGAAGAGCGTAGGCTCGAAACGTTAAAGACTTGTTTTATTTATATTTCCTGAGCGCCATACTAATACAATTGTTCGTTTGTTTTCCACCTGCCTTCGTCTTTTGTTTATTTTCATAAAGCTTCCCGTTATATATATATATATATATATATATACAAATTTATATATATATATATATAATATATATATATATATATATATATATATATATATATATACATATGTATGCATACATGTAAAGACATGCGTATATGCCCTTCCATATATTTACGTGTGTATATTTTTACATATATATATATATATTACGGGCACGCATACATATGTGTGCGTTCCTGTAATATCTTTCCATGTATCATACACGAAACTGAGTACGACGTAGAAATACTTCAAATTTGCTTTTTTATTCTTGGTACCTTTATCCCTGTGCGGTTGGAAGATAGTAACCTGTAGTTTTCGCAGATCTTTTACTTAATATGGAAGTCTAATGTTATGAAATTATTAGTTAGCAGTAAACATTGCAGAAAAAACCCAGTATTTTGAAATCAAGCTTCCAATATGTAAGCGTACATTTTATAAGAATATGCTGCATGTGCCGGAATAGAAGTGCACAGAACAAAGAAATGTAGAAGCAGGAACATTTCATAGTATTGTACAACAAACGAGAATGATACTGTGCGAATGAATACAGAAAATAGGAAATGTTTACTGGAGTGTAAATATTCGAATATGCCTGAAAAAGGCAGTTAAGAAACAAAATCCTGATAAGGTTTTCTTTGTGTCAGAATAACATGGATTTTACGATAAACAAACATGTATGTAAGAGAATATATTAAATGAAACAATCGAAAGAAAAACGGAAGAACACACACACACATTACATATATGTATGAATGTATGTATGTATGTATGTATGTATAATATGTCAGGTCACTTTCGAGTGCTACTGGTAACATGCGACCCAGTACCTGTTGTATGGTCGGGTCGTCGGTGACAAAACCGGCACCAGCTTGCTTGGTGAGGAGGGTGTTTATTGGACACTCTGCGGGATGAAAAACGAAACCCGTCAAAGGGCGGAGGAACTCTTGAGAGTCAACGGCCATCCAATAAATGTCTTAAGGCTGTATCATGCGCGGGGACATAGAAATAATCGGACTGAATACCCGATCGCGCGGTTAAACCATTGGGAATGAAGGACTCCTAGCCTTTGTTAGGGCATCCTTCAGGGGAAGGTAACTCGGGTAACTGGGATAACACCGACATAAAACCTACGGCCCGGTGGTTACCGATGATGTTGACTTGTTCTTCTTTTCGGATTATGGCTACTGTTGCTTTGTGAGTGGGATTGACTCAGTGCACAGTCTTTCCTCACTTTAAAAAAAAATCTTCTTGCACAGGCATTGCACGATAACAACATTGATTAAGCTTCGCGCAATGGCCATACTCGATAACGAGGGGGAAGCTACCATGTATGTATAAAGTCATAAGTGACAGAGGAATAGTTTGATGAAATTTCATTTGACAATAACAAAATTCTAATATCACGACAAATTGTTTCGTAACTTAAACACATGTAAATAATTTATATCATATCTAATAATAAATAAATTACTTGAATATCTGCATTAATGAAGGGTATTTTGCATTAATGCAGACATGTAAGCACCTAATATTTTTTTGAAGAATTAAATTCATAAAATGATAGGTCTAAATATAAATCTTCGTTTATAAATACTCAAAGGAAAATTAAGAAAATGGAGATAGAGCATCAATATAATTTATTTTCAGCAAAAGTCTAACATATTCTCCCACAGCTGTTTTAATTAAGCCTAAAAGATTAAACAGCAATAATGAAATCATTATATTAGGCAAAATCTCATCAGGGGGCAGAAGATATACCGTTAGGTTATTAGGTGTTGTGTTTTCGAGTCATCTCACCAGTCTGCTGAGATGATTCGAAAACACAACACCTAATAACCTAACGGTATATCTTTTACACTCTGATGAGGTTTTGCCTAATATAATGATTTCCTTATTGGTATTTATTCTTTTAGGCTTAATTAAAACACCTGTGAGATTTTTTGCAGAAAATAAATTATATTAATGCTATCTCCATTTTCTTTATATATATATATATATATATATATAGAAACACACACATATATAGTGCGAGGGGGATTTGAGGACACTTAACGCGCAGCATATTACCTCTCTTCAAACCAATTAAAATGCTTTTATTTCTTTCAGATTCCCCAATGGCGGATAAAATGTAACACAAAAAATGCAAGGACATGTAGTTATTTCTATATGCGCAGAACACAACGATTTAAAATTCGCCAGATTTATAAATGATACAACATTTTTTGTACACAATGCTGGAAGCCTCTGATACAATTATTTCAATTGTAAAGAAAAGAAAAGAACTATTGTTAACATTTAGACACTATATGAATGCAACTATTCATTCAGCGAATTCAAAACATTATCAATGATGATCCTGGAAAATCAATGAAGGCCACGGACAAACAATTTCAGAAGTTGGGGTGGACTTTTGGAACTTTGGTACACAAGGAAGTTTGATATTAGTCGTATTTACTGAGAAGACAATTCATATCTGCTGAGATACGGGAAAACCGTTTGATCCATGCTAGGCAGTTATTAACAAAGGTTAAAAACTCTCACGGACATGGCATGCGTTAATTCTTTTTTCTGATGAAAAAAACTTCAATTAAAATCGAAAGTCTAACAGGAGAAATGAGAAAGAGTTACGGGTTCGAAAATGCCTCGAGCATACTTGAATTGGTAAGGAATTTATAAAATTTAAAATGGCCTAAATGATGGTCAAATAACTACGTCCTCTACGAGCCCATGATGGACTCGTTTCGATTCCACTTCGTGATAACTTTCAAATTTCTTTGT
The DNA here is from genome assembly GCF_006345805.1 of Octopus sinensis. Lineage (NCBI taxonomy): Eukaryota > Metazoa > Mollusca > Cephalopoda > Octopoda > Octopodidae > Octopus > Octopus sinensis. Next base: position 40,998,578 of record NC_043010.1, read on the forward strand.
CTATATATTCAAGTCGATCAAATACTTATTAGTAAAACAGGGTAGACAGAAACTGCATGGAATCCTGAAAGGTAGACAGAGTATAGGCAGTGTCCGGAATTTAATGGTTATATCTTAGAAATACGGCTTTGGAATTTAAAAATTACGGCTTTGAAATACATTCTGTATGGGGATTTCGTTAAGGGTACAGGTGTCTGAGGTATACTCAACCACTTACTGTGTAACTTAAGGAGTGGGTGTTTCCGGGGTTCGAACGTCAGAAATAGTCTGTCGAAATTGACAGATGATTCGTTTGTTTCTTTTATAGGTATAACTAAGTTATAGACACACACATGTATACATGTAGACACAAACACATATACATACACACCCATATATATATGCGTGTATAAATATATGTGTGTGTAAATATATGTGTATAAATATATGTGTGTGTGCTGCATCTGTACACCATACGCATTCACAGACTGAACACTTTATTGAAACAAACTGCCAGAGGACAAACACGGTGTGATAGCAAGATGAAGATCTGTCATAATACAATGAGGAAAGGAAAAAAAGAGCGTACGCTAAAGCAAAGACTGGGGAAAAAAATTATCTGCAGCACTGTTGTTGACTTATTCAAAGCACTCTTAATTATCTTTTGTTAATGAAGTGTAGTAGCAGACTAACAAAGTAGTTATATATTGTGAAGTCACGATGCAAATACAGATTATTACTGTTTTGTCTAAGTGTGTGAGATGTCGGAAATGACACAGAATCAAATGAATATGAATGATGAGAAAGCAAACAGTATCTTAACAATATAATAGCGTACAATGTGTAACATGATATCAATGCAGGTTGTCCCAAAAATATGTACACACTTTAACTCAATTTGCGTTTTTCTTTTTCTTTAGATTTAACATATTAGAAATAATGAAAGAAGCCAGACTAATCTTCAAACAAAGGAAATTTATCCGAAAGTGCTATAGGAAATATGGAAACACATTCGAAATACAAAGACAGTTTGGAGACGGGCGTCAATCAAACAGATCTAGCAAAGTGGCTTACCATCATTCGAATTAGAAATAAGTTTGAAGTCCTCAAGAAACGTTTGGTATGACCTTGGACACCGACGAGCCCCACAAGACAAGAAATGGTACAAAAAGGGAATTGCCAAAGTTTGAGAAAATCTGTGCAGCAAAACAGTCATTAGAAGAGATACATTCCAAAAATAGTCCATGTTCTCAGTGAAGATGATGCGGGCTCAGAGTAGAGTTTCGCTTGTGCATTTAGTAAAATCTGTAGAAGATGCACACTTTCTGACAAAGATTGTTCGGATTGATGTGGGGACATTTTAAAGTAAATCTGCTATTGCACCTACTGGAAATATAGGAATTTTAAGGAAGAACATGGAACTTTTATGGAAGAACAATGTTAATTTATCAGGAGTTACAGTAGAGTGATGCTTATCATCAAAAGGATTAATTGGACCGCTCTTTTTTGACAATACAGTAACTATTTACTTGAACTTGCAGCGAAAATCTCTCAAGTATTCGAAATGACTTTGAAGATGAGGAGTTTTACCTTTAGCAACATAGGATGCACCAGGATTACTATAGTAATGTAAGGGTCTAAATTGATGAGATTTTGCCAAACAGATGGATTGAATGAGGAGGTTCATTAGAATAGCATCCATGTCCACCGAACGGTTCAAAACTAAACATTTTTTTTTTATGGAGATACTTGAAAGATGAATTTTAAGGTAGAAAATAGTCAACAATTGAGGGTAGCCATCGAACGAGAATGCGCACAAATGCTGAATGCAATGTTTCTGGAACATTTTCGATTTCAATGCTTTGCGTTCTAAGCAGTTGCTAAACTAGACCAGTCATCAGTATGGAAACAGGTGTTCACAGAGAAATTAAATTCCGTCAGTATTGTCTATTAAAAGTTTGGAAATAAAATCCATTATGATAAGCATCCAATGTGCGTACACATTTTTTTAGGACATCCTGTATATTACAATGCTTTTTTTCCATAGGTACAAGGTACACAAATGTTCAGCTATACTTGATTGGAGCTTGTTTTGTAGATGACAGAAGACTGAGAGTAACGTAGCGGTTCGGCAAAAGAGAACCGATATAAGTACCAGACTTGAAAGTATTGGAGTCGAATCATTCCACTAAAAATTCTTCAAGGAAGTGCTCAAGCATGACCGCAGTTAAACGACAGAAACAAAAAGATCAAAATAAAGGAACTTCACTCATAAAACACTAAGATTTACTGGTTAAAAATATTTGAAGAGCATCCTTTCATTATTAGTAAGAGTTAAGCGAGCTTAAGATAACACAGGGTCCAAGGGTAGAGTTGTTATGTAGCATGTTTGTGTGATGGACAGCTGCGATGAGATAGGTTAGTGCCTCAAAGAGATTAGGTTTAAAGGTTAGAAAGAAATCAAGGCTAATCGTAATGTCTGTGTCGGTCAGAAATGCTTGCGAGGATGGTACAAATTGACATGGAGAATTACTAAAGAGTTGGCTTCCACAGCAGCAGCATAATAGGAAGAGTTCAAGAGCACGAGGGGTTGTGAGCTTTGAAATCATATAGGATAATGACTTCGTGAAAGAAGGAAGTGAGAAATATGTCCTCAATATAGGAGGTCTGATTAAATAGTTACTGGTAATAGGGAGTTAAGAGAGTATAGATTGTTAGTATGAGGTGGTGAGTATAACTTAGGTTGGAACGAAGTCCGAAGATTTTAAAGAAGAGAATGGAAAATTGATCAGAGGAAACGTAAACGTTGACTAAGCGTCAGTAGGTCACAGTAACTCTGTCCAATGTATGGTTTGAATGCTTGAAGCAGAAGGAATTCCGCTAAAGGCTGATGGCCCGGCTGCTAATCCAAGGGTTGCTTTTAACAAGGATTTTGGAGAGAAGTGGAGTAAGTTAGATATGTTAGTAGTTCAAGGATTTAGAAAAGCGACGCAAAAAGTGAATGTATTTGGATCAGTGGAAGAGGGGGACATAGAGCCAGAGTAGCTGGAAGCTTTTCTTGGTGTCCAAGCGAATAGTAAGAGAGTGGATTCTATGTAATAGGGATCACCATTTCTCAGAGAGAGATTCATGTGAATAGTATAGCCTGGACAGTAGACTAATGGACAGAGTTCAGAGTATTGTGCTTCGGACATGAATGCAATATGTGGTTTGCATGTTATTGAGAGTATATATCATGTGTGTGTATGTAATTGAGTGTGTGCGATTTTTATGTTTGCGTGTGTGTATTCCCTATTTGGAGAGTAATTTACAGAGCTAGTTGGGGAGAGATTCACATAGAACTGAAGCAGAATAAGGTCTTTAAAACGAAAAACAAAACAAAACAAAATAATATGACATGCTCTATTTCCTGAATTGTTCAGTTATTCTAAATTGTATATTTGAATGCCTTGTCCTTAGGAATAAGCATACAGTAGGTAGGTAGGTAGGCAGGCAGGTAGGGACAGAGAGACAGACAGATAGATAACACATACAAAATCACATTGTGTATAAGAAAGAGAGAGAGATCATTTGTCCCATATGGAAATACTAAGTTTAAGACCTATAATAATACTTATGAGTTTAAATATTTCAGGCTTCTTTCAATTTCCATTTGTATTGTTTGCTTAAATTATTCTTTTAATGTACTTTCCAAACTTTCTTTTTCTCCCCTCATTCTCTACCTTCACTCGTTATTCTTTAAAACAAGCATTAATATTATTTTCTTTTGTTTTTCTCTTTACAGTTTGAAAGTCTCAGAAAATTTTGTGAAGCAAGTCTAAACCTACAACTACTATTACTACTACTACTACTACTAATAGTACATACCAGTGCTGGAAGTTCAGAGATCTAATTTGATGAGATCATGAGTTAAGATGCTGCTCCATATTAAATCTGAACATTGTTCATGACACTGAACGTATAGTTTCAAATATTGATACAGTCATTTAGCATTATATATATATATATATATATATATATATATATATATATATATATATATATATATAATATATATATATATATATTCATGAAAGATTCAACTGGAATAGGCTTATATTTAAACCTATTAAACACAGAAATATAGCATAACATACGTTATATAGAAAACACACGTATAATATACAATATCCAAACATTTACTTATGTAAAGATATATGTATGTGTGCGTGTGTGTATGTAGGTATGTATGTTGGTGAGATTCAACAGAAATAGGCTTATATATAAGCCTATTAGGCATAGAAATATAGCCACAATATACGTCATACATACATTAAACGCATTACATATGTATGTAAAATTAAATAATATATATTTATTTATCTATAATTGAAATATAAAGGAAGGCTAAAAAGTGAATCGGACTTCCTACCGTCCAAAAGGTTTTGTTGAGGCCTTTTTTCCCCCACAATCATTTTCTATTGATATTGACTTTGTATCAAACGAAATCATGTCAGCCAATGGAAACCCCGGATTACCGGGCTCAATTGATTTTCTACCAGAGGGCTGTAATGTCACTGAAGATGACATCCTGATAAAAAGCTCCGTACAAGGACTGTACGAATTCAGCGAACGCTACGCCGAGATACACGGATATGTGAGCGCCATAGTATGTACATTCGGTTTCATGGCGAATTTGGCAAACATTGTGTGCCTAACTCGGCGAAATATGATCTCACCGACCAATTTAATCTTGACGTGGCTTGCCGTAGCTGACATGTTGACGATGATGTCTTATTTCCCATTTGCCCTTCATTACTACATTCTCCGTGACAGAGACATTCCACGCTTGCACACACGTAGCTACGGCTGGATTGTGCTCTTATTGTTCCATGCCAATTTTACCATTGTAACACACACCATTGCCATTGGACTTACTATAGCATTGGCAATATTTCGATATATATACATTTGTTTTCCCGTCAGGGGCAGTGAACTTTGCAGCATAAAACGTTCCAAGCAGACCATTTTAATTGTACACCTGAGCACAATAGTCGTTTGTATTCCAAACTATATTTTAAATACCATCGAAGAATCTCCTCCAACCGGCCAATTTTACAGATATGTTCCCACAAGAAGTAACCTCTCTGAACTAAGCAACGTCAGTTCGATTCCCAGCCAGGAATACAGCTACAAGATAGGTACGAGCAGCTATATGTTCTCACACATCATTCAAACTATAAACAATTGGGTGCAGGCCATTCTCATCAAGCTGGTGCCGTGCGTCACTCTTACCATTCTTACCATCATGCTCATTGTGGTGATGCATAAAGCCTACAAAAAGAGAATGAAGCTGAAGTCTCAAGGACGCAAAGATGAATCGGACCGCCATGGAGAACACAATCGAACCACTGGAATGCTATTGGCGGTTGTAATGCTGTTTCTATTGACTGAACTACCGCAAGGAATATTAACACTTCTAAGTAGCTTCATCGACAACTTTTTTCCCTGCGTCTACATGCCTCTTGGAGACGTCCTTGATATCATGGCACTCTGTAATAATGCTATTAATTTTGTACTCTACTGTACTATGAGTCGCCTGTTCCGCGAGACATTCGTGGCGACGTTCTTCAACTGCTGTCCGCAAAGACCAGGTTGGTTGAAGTTGAAGCTCATTACGGCCACTCAGTCTAGTAATACAGCCACAACAGTAAATAACCATAGCAACAACACAAAGACGACCAACGTGTAAAATTTTCATTTTAAAAAGTACACAAAATATGGGAAAATGAATGAAATAAAATAAAGTACTATAGAAGTAATGTGGAAACAATGTGAAAACTGTACAATCTGGAAAATAATAAATGGAGATGGAGAAAGAAAAGAAATATGCCTATTTGGCTTAATGTGACTACACCGTGACGAGGGAAATCCACCCTCTGACTATCACACATCATATATAGAGAGACAATTGAGAGATATGCCACTGAGATATATCATACATATTTCAAATATCAGAAAATAATACTAACTTCAGCATATTCTGACTACAATATTTATCGAAAGAAGATCATTACGATTAATTACCCCTAGTAACCCAGCCACCACAGTGAATAACCATAGAAAGGTGACCAACGTTAAATTTCTAAGTTCTAAGAAGAAAAAAGTTTAACAATGAATAAAATACAAAAAAAACAAATCTTTTAAAATGACAATTTTGAAAATGATAATTTTGAAAATGATAATTTGGGAAGCGAAAACAAAAAGAGGAATAAGAATGTCCATTACCTCACATTGATATCTTGTTGCGAGCAGTTTGGCCATTGAGGGTAAAACAGAAATGATCAGAGAATATTGAAAAATATGCCACTAAGAAGATATGTGACCAATATCTTAAAACGTGTGAATTTAGTGAACGATAACTTCACCACAATGTAACAGTACAAGGACTAAAATGTACACATGTACACAGTGTTAGTAGTTATATATATTTATATGTATATAAATATACACACACACACACATATATATATACACACACATATATATATATATATACAGTCATATATATATACATATATATATATACAAACATATACATATACAGTCATATATATATACATATATATATATACACACATATACATATACAGTCATATATATATATACACATATATATACACACATATACATATATATACACATATACAGTCATATATATATATATATATATATACACATATACAGTCATATATATATATATATATATATATATATACATATGCATATATATACACACATATACATATACAGTCATATATATACACATATTTACA